>NC_025696.1:18517556-18530794 GCF_000633955.1 Camelina sativa
CCCCCCCCCTTCAACACGAAGCTTGTCCTCAAGCGCCAAATCTGGATACTGCCTGTGCAAATCTTTTGCTAACTCCCACGAATCATCACAACTTGGTAAACCCGCCCAATGAACCAACACTTCCAACTGACCTTCAGTATTGTAGCGAGAGTCCAATACCCCTTCTGGAACAACGATCAGCTCATCTGACTCATTAAGAGTTTCGGGTAAAGGGATCACCTGATGATGTTCACCGAGCACCTGCTTTAACTGTGACACGTGAAATACCGGATGAATCTTCGATCCGTCAGGAAGTTGTAACCTGTAGGCCACCTTACCAACACGCTCCATAATCTCATAAGGCCCAAAAAATTTTGCAGCCAGCTTCTGACAGATACGCTTGGAAACCGAGTTCTGTCTGTAAGGTCTCAGCTTCAAGAACACCCAAGTTCCCACCTCATATTCAATATCTCTCCTATGCTTATCAGCATTGTTCTTCATCAACTGTTGTGCATGAATCAGATGGTCCTTTATCTGACTGATCATCAAATATCTTTCCTTCAACAACTCCTCCAATTCCGAGACTTTGGTAGACTGTTCTTCAAACCTTATGATAGCTGGAGGCTCTCTGCCATAAACCACTTTGAAAGGGGTAGCTTTCAACGCCGTGTGAAAAGAAGAATTATACCATAGTTCGGCCCATGACAGATACTGATGCCATTTCTTCGGGTGAGAAGAGGCTAGACAACGCAAATATGTCTCTAAACACCTGTTGAGCACCTCTGTTTGTCCATCAGTCTAGGGGTGGAACGCTGTGCTGTACTTGAGTTTGGTACCAGCGAGTCGAAAACACTCCTTCCAAAAGCCACTCATGAATGTACTTCCTCGATCAGAAACGATAGATGCTGGGTACCCATGTAGGCATACTATCTCCGTAATGAATTTGTTTGCTACCTCAGGAGCTGTAAACGGATGTTTGAGTGCAAGGAAATGCCCATATTTGCTAAACCTGTCCACAATAACCAGAATCACATTCTTGCCTTGAGAAGTAGGGAGACCTTCCACAAAATCCATTGATATGTCTTCCCAGATTTGGTTTGGTATGGGGAGAGGCTGTAAGAGACCTGCTGGTGATAATGTAGAATACTTGTGACGCTGACACACTTCACATTCAGCCACAAACTTCTGAACATCCTTAAGTAACCCTTCCCAATGAAATGATTGTTGAACTCTCTTCATAGTTTACAATACCCCAGAGTGTCCCCCCATCAAACTGTTATGATATTCTTCCAAAATCAATTTGATAAACTGTGAAGACTTTGGTACAACCAACCTTTCTCTAAACCACAGGCGACCATCCTTGACCATAAAACCCGATTTCTCCTTTCCTGCTTCACAACTTCGGATCTGTTCTTGAATCTTATCATCTTTATCGATCTCCTCGAAAAGATCTTGCAATTGCAGAGCTGTGGGAACCGTCAGGGCCATCAAAACCAGAGCAGATAGTGTTCCCATGGGTTGAACCTTTCTTGATAACCCATCTGCAGCTTTATTATCAATTCCTGGCTTGTATAGTATTTCAAAGTCATACTGAAGTAACTTTGTCAGCCATTTTTGATAATCCATTGTAACTTCTCTCTGCTCCAATAAAAACTTCAAACTCTTCTGATCAGTGTGAACAACAAATCTCCTTCCCATTAGATAATGTTTCCATTTCTGCACTGACAATACTATGGCCATAAGCTCTCTCTCATAGACCGGTTTTAACTGCTCTTTCGGTGTCAAACCGTGACTGAAATAAGCAATTGGTCGTTTGTCTTGCATTAACACAGCTCCTAGGCCAAAACCTGATGCATCAGCTTCTACAACAAAAATTTTCTCAAAATCTGGTAAAGCTAGAACAGGAGCATTGCTCATAGCTTTCTTGAGATTATCAAATGCAGATTGAGCTTCAGAACTCCATTCAAACTTATCTTTCCTGAGAAGATCTGTTAAAGGTCTTGCTAACACGCCATATCCCTTTATAAATCTTCTATAATACCCTGTTAAGCCCAGAAAACCTCTCAACTCCTTCACAGACTTCGGTGTCACCCATTGCTTCATCGCTTGAGTCTTAACAGGATCAGTAGAAACTCCCGTGTCAGTGATAATGTGACCAAGATACTCAATCTGTGTCTGACCAAATAAGCACTTTTTTGATTCGCAAATAGCTGATTGGTCTCTAACACCTTCATCACTATTGTCAAATGTTCTTGATGTTGAGCCATGTTCGACGAGTATACCAGTATGTCATCAAAAAATACCAAGATGAATTTTCTGAGAAATGGCCTAAATAATTCATTCATCAGGGCCTGAAATGTCGCTGGAGCATTTGTCAACCCAAATGGCATTACCAAGAACTCGTAATGTCCATCATGTGTACGAAATGCTGTTTTGGCTACATCTTCCTCCTTCATTCTTATTTGGTGATAACCTGCGCGTAGATCCAACTTAGAGAATATGCATGCTCCATTCAATTCGTCTAAGAGCTGATCAATGATTGGTATAGGGAACTTGTCAGAGACTGTTACTCGATTGAGTGCCCTATAATCAACACAGAATCTCCAGGATTTATCTTTCTTTTTAACCAACAGAACCGGGCTTGAAAACGGACTATGGCTTGCTCGTATTATTCCTGCCTCCAACTTATCCTTAACCATGCCTTCCATAACTTCCTTCTGCGCATGTGGATAACGATAAGGGCGAACACTAATTGCATTGTGTCCTGGTAGCAAGTTTATAGCATGTTCCCTATCTCTGATAGGAGGTAATCCGGTTGGAACATCAAAGACATGTTTGAACTGCGTCAATACAGTCTAAATCTTCTGATCTAGCTGTTCCAATTCCTTCTGTACCAGTTGTTGACTAGACAACCTCACCTCAACTCCCTTCTGATTAAGCGTGTAACCATTTGATAGTGACTTAAGGGACATCTTCGATACCAGAAGGTCAGGTTCTCCTCTTAGTGTGACCATAGTATCGTTGTATAAGAATGACATCTCATGTCGCTGCCAGTTTACTCTACAATCTCCAAGGGTGCTCAGCCATGCTATCCCTAAAATAACATCGATCTGTCCCAGTTCCAAGACAATAAAGTCATTGTTGAATGATAGATCTTGCACTGAAAATTTGACCCTATCGCAAACTCCAAGACCATTCACTGTTATGCCCGATCCCAATGTTATGTTTAAATGAGGGTCAGCTCTACTTTTCAATCTTAACTTCTGAACCGCAGCTGGTGAGATGTAATTGTGGGTCGCTCCACTGTCTAACATGATGATAATACCAGTTTTTCCAATTCCACCTCGCACCTTAGTTGTATTGTGCGATGACAAGCCTCTGAAAGAGTTAAAAGATAATGCCATGCATTCCTTTACTGGTTCTATCACCTCTGTCTCCCCACTGTTATCGTCTATCAACTCCACTTCATACCCATTAAACACTGTCAATACGCGTAATTCTTTGTTTGGACATTTATGATCCTTCGAATACGGTCCATCACATTTGAAACAGATCCCCTTTCTTCTCTTTTCATCCAACTCTGCACTAGTATGATGCTTCCTTGGTCTCTGATCGCCTCTACTCATTTGTCTTGTATTGTTCTGAGTATACTCTGTTGGAATAGTCTTTGTTTTCCAGCTGTTAGTAGCAAACTGTGTGTTCCCCGACTGATTAACTGCCAGAGTGCCTCTATTTTCCTTATCTGCCAATAGCAATTCTTTTTGAACCACTCTTCGTATGATACTAGATTCCATAGCTCTTGCCTCGGCCACCATTTCTGGTAAGTCCCTTGGTTTTTGCATATGAACTAGCTCTTGCATTTCTGGAGTCAAACCATTCAGAAAAATGCCTTCCAATTTTTGATCATCCAACCCTGACACCTGTGATGACAAATCTTCAAAGCGTTGCACATATTCAGCTATGGATCCTGTCTGTCTGATGCAGAAGAGACTTTGGCTCGGTCCTCTTTACTTCGAATCACCAAAACGCAACAACAGACTCTTCTTAAACTGGTCCCAACTGACAAACTCTTTTCTGTTGATCTCCCAATTATACCAACTAAGGGCTTCACCTTGTAGACTCACGGCTACCAAAGCTAGTTTCTCCGCGTCGTTATATTTCTCTGTTCTGAAGAACCGCTCCACCGTAGCTATCCAACCATAAGTACCAACACCCTCAAACACCGCCATTTCCACATTTTTAAGCAAGTTTTCTCTTATCGCAGGCCTAATTTCACTACGGCAAGGTTCCGAGTTTGAAATAGTTACCTGAGTAAGAGGATCCTGTGATTTTGAGGTAGAGATGTGACTTGAACCTCCGATCTCTCGTACTGTTGCTTTCCCAGCTAAGCTCGATAACACCAGATCCAATTTCTGTTTAAGCTCCAAGAATTGTTGATCCTGAGTATCGATTCTTGAATCCAAACGCGACTCCACACGGCGAACCATTGTGTTCATCTCCGCCAATCTCTTATAGCACTCCGCTGATGACGCTTCTACTTGTTCCGCGGTTGCGATCTCCTTAATTGGTGCTAATGTTTATTCCATTCCCATCGTCGCACTCCGATTTGAAATTCGCCGGAAAAAATCCCCCAAATTAAACCCAGATTTCGCGAAAGCTTCGATCTAGATCACGATCGCACCAAATGATAAGAATGAGAACTGTATCTTTATTATCGATATCGGAATTGTAACTGAATGTAACCGTAAGAGTCTCTAGACGCAGCTAAAGCAATTCTCTCACTCACAGATGTCAGATACGACTCTGTTCACTCATAACAAACAACATGGGAAATGAAAGAATAACAAACTCCAGCTATTTATAAGTCTTCTTCTTCCCGTGCTTCTTCAGTCTCCACTTCCTTAGCACGTGACTTCCTTCGTGTGTATACTATAAATGGCTTATCACTGTAGCCGCTTCTCTTCTTTTTATAGCAATCTTGATCACTTTCTCTATTCTCAGTGACAGTCGCCACTTCTCTTAAAGACAAGTTGTGTTTTATTTCTTGTTAGTAATTGCGGTATAGCTACATTGTTTTAGCCAGATCTTTTCCAAGTAACTTAAGAGACAAACATATTGCTTCAAGTTACTCGAGCTAGTTAGACCTTTGTTACAAGGCACTTAGCCTTTACCTGCATGAACGTAGTCTTCTAGATTATTTTAGATGAGCACGTAGCTTCTGCTACCTTAGAGACACATCTATATTTATTTATTGTAGATGCTTATTGCTAAACCTTATGTGATCTTACGGATCCCTTGTGCTTAAGAACTTAACTTTTTTTATCAAATTCGTCTACAATACACCAATATAATTCCAATGTGCATGCATGCTTAGTTCTTAATATATAGTTTTTATAGGTATATACATATAGCTAAGCAACTAGTTACTTATTAGTGACAAGGGCTTGACTTATCTACTTATCTCATGGAGCACAAAGAAAGGATATAGATTCTAGATTTAAAACAACCATGATACTTAAGAAGAGAATTTATAAATGGTTATTAGAAAACTTATCTTGATTTGTGCCATATTGGCCGTGTTTGCGTTGAAGCTTCCGAGCCGAAGTGATTTTTTTTCCTTTTCTTTTATCCTCTTTTGTTGATGCAGAACAAGCTTCAGTTTGATCTCCACGGAAAGACTAGTCTTGTTATGTGCGTGGATGTTGGACTCTTTCCTAATATCTTCAACAGCAGTCCATATATAATGACTACTTGAATGTTGGAGTGACCGTGGTCACTGTTCTAGTAAGAGAACATTGCTCTATTATACGAGACTCTGCATCAGTTTTTAGAATACAGCTTCTCTCGTGACTTCGTGTTGTTTTGCAATGCTTGCATAGTTGCATTATTGCTAAACCACTGTTGCTTACGATTGTAGGAATATACTTATGAAGTTATCTTCTTTTGGTGATTTTTGTTCTTCAAAATATTTTCCTTAGTAGCTGACTTCATCCTTGTGCATAATTCTTATCTTACGTTGCTCGACAGGTAGATTTCGTTATTGAATCAGGTTGTTATGAAAATCCAACGTGAATTTTCTTCTTGTATAACATTCCAGCGATTAAGCTCCACGGTTCCGGTGCAATGGTTGGTTTTTTATATGTCGTGCCACCGTCAATATACTCAAAGGCTCAAGTGTGATCTATAATGCTTCACTGATCATGGTAGTGTTTACCATGAGACGAACAATAATGATCTTCCGCAATTATCTTATGTAGTTTGCTTTAAACGACATGTGCTTGTGATCTTATACCTTTACGCGTTTGTAGCTCTGTCCCCAATCATTAGATTCTCCATAGTCATAGTAGATCCATGATTTCATTAGCTTATCTTCGATCTTATATCAACTCATCCCGTCAAATATTACCTCTCCCATCGTTTATACTCAAGTAGTTAAAACTTTTCATGGTGCCGGTTTCAGGTTTCAGATCCGATCCTTCAGGGAAAAGTCTCTTTGAACTGCCCGAGTCATGAGTTTTTTTTTTCTTTTTTTTTAAACCCGAACTTGGATCGATGTTGATCCACGAGAATTTCCTAATAGTTGGTGGAGGTGAGTTGCTATAAACATATAGAACCTTGGCCCTTGGCCTGTGACATTTGTTCCTCCACATCGTATTCTTGTGAATGTCGTTGTCTTGTCGTAGTTGATTTCTTTTTAGGGTTTTGGACTTTTCTAGAACTACTCGTTTGTAGTTGAGTGCTTATGACCCTGATCATTAGATTCTCCGTCATCGTATTAGATCCTTGAGTTTATCAGCTATCTTTGAGAACATATGAGCTGATACCGTCGTTAAACCATCTCCTGTCGTTCATACTCACGTAGTTAAAACTGCCCCTCCTTCTAGCACCAATTGTTTGGGAAAATAACCGATTCGTTTAGAGACTACGAATAGTATCTTTATTAATCAAAGTATCGATTGCAAAGTACAAGAAGTCAAGCACAGCGAGTCAATCTATGAACTGATTCGTGCGTCTTGAAGTTTCGTGAAGTATCTAGCCTTTGCTTTCGATTTTGTGTCGTCTCATGAAGACGTAGCTCCCTTTTTATATAGAAACCTTGTCAACCTTAATCCTCATGGAACTTGGATTCGTGTAACTGCCTCTTCAAGAGATAAGTCCATTTTCCAATATTATCTTCAAAAGATAAGGCTATTTTCGAACATTCTCTTGATGAGATCAACTTCGAATATTCTCTTGACAATGTCGTTTCATCAAAGGAACGCAGTCAGTATAAAGGTCCAGTTACGGCCCGTATTGACTCAACGCCTGCGGTTACGGTCCATATCGATATAATACTCTAGAGAACACATAATTCTCCATTAATTATAGAATATATCAAAATGATGCAGGGAGCTTCTCATTTATCGGGATACGTTTGGTTTTCTTTTATCTTTATTTGGGGTTATCCTTATTTTGGTGGTTTTCTTTTACTTTTGTGTTTTGATAAGTCCTCGTGATACTAGTTACGTATCCATTCCGAAAAGGACTAGGTTTTGTGTTCTTTTATATAGTTGTCGATCCCTTGACTTGTGAGGTACGACTTATTGAATTATAATCAAAGAGCTTTTCAACTCTTATTTCCTTATTGCGGCTAGAACAAATACGTTCTCAACGGAGTAAGAAGACATTGATTCTTGGGCATTCTCAGACTAAACAAGTTTCATTGTGTTTATCATACCTTGATCCACACCACAAAATTATAATAGAATTTATCTATTATAATTTTTATGATTAAAATTATGCCCAACAGATAAAGCAAGAGTCCAAGTCCATTTGCGTTAAGAAGTCTACGTCAAACTCAAGGTAATGTGTCATATGCTTTGGTAAATTATTATTTATATCTATGGCTCATTAGAATAATATCATTTGTCTATACTACTCTCTAAATTCTTACTAAGAAAATAGAGAGTGGGAGGCAAACTGTTGGGCGTAATTTTAATCATAAAAATTATAATAGATAAATACTATTATAATTTTGATATATTCTATAATTAATGGTGAATTATGTGTTCTCTAGAGTATTATATCGATATGGGCCGTAACGGCAGGCGTTGAGTCAATACGGGCCGTAACTGGACCTTGATACTAATTGCGTTCCTATGATGAAACGACATTGTCAAGAGAATATTCGAAGTTGATCTCATCAAGAGAATATTCGAAAATAGCCTTATCTTTTGAAGAGAATATTGGAAAATGGCCTTATCTCTTGAAGAGGCGGTTACACGAATCCAAGTCCCATGAGGATTAGGGTTGACAAGGTTTCTATATAAAAAGGGAGCTACGTCTTCATGAGACGACACGAAATCGAGAGCAAAGGCAAGATACTTCACGAAACTTCAAGACGCACGAATCAGTTCATAGATTGACTCGCTGTGCTTGACTTCTTGTACTTTGCAATCAATACTTTGATTAATAAAGATACTATTCTACTATTTATTTCTCGTTTTCCGTAGTCTCTAAATGAATCAATTACTTTTACCTAAACAGACCATATGTTAGCAATGGTCCATCTATTAGGAGTAGACATGTTAATGATGTATGTTTAATTTTGTCTACTACATTTTGTCTATTATCAGAGATCCAAAACCCACGAGGTAGCCACAAGTCAGAGTAGAGGAAGACAAGATTGAAGTCTCTCTAACCGGGTATGTGTTCATAGACCAAATGAGTTCTGATTATATGCTTCATCTTCCAATTAGTCATGAATCTTGTGAACGATGGACCATTTGGTAGTGATGGACAACCAATTAGAAGTAGTAGACATGTTTATATGATGGACTATTTAGGCAGATGGACTAGTTGCTAACCGATAGACCATTATTAGCTATGGAACAGTTCGACGATGGACTATCTGTTAGCGAGAGACCATTTGTTAAAAATAGACATCTTGCTGTCAGAAGGACCAATATAAATGAGTGCTCTTCAATTTTATCTATTTTATTTTGTCTATTATCATAGCTTTGAAGCCCCAAAGGAAGCCACAAGTCAGAGACTAGAGGAATAACAAATTGAAGATTCTCCAACCGAGTGTGTGTTTATGGACCAGAAGTGTTATGATTATCTTTTTCTTCTTCAAATTAATCGTTAATCTTGGTAGTGATGGACCATTTGTCATTTGTTAGTGATGGACCATCGATGGACTATTTGCATAAATAGTCATGTTGATATATGATGGACCAATGTAAATGACTTATCTTTACTACACTATTCGTAACATATTTTCACTTTTTTCTATTATCAGATCTATTTAGATTTAATTACTTTTAAACACAAGCCAATTAATAGAATTACTCTTTAGTTCACTCTAACACAATCCATGAAAGAGAAAGACTCCCACCATTAATGTAGTCGCATAAAACAGTCCCATCATTGTTCTTCAGTTCTTTTTTTTTTTTTTTCACTCTCCTTTAATAAAAGGGTAATCTTGTCTTTTCAATTGATGACATGAATGTAGAAAATGGCACTCTAGAAAAGAAAAACATCAAACTGGCATTTTTGAGAACTTTAGTTTTGAAAATGACATTTTTGACTAACATCCCATGATTTATCCTGAAAACCTTAATGAGAAATTTATGGATTGTGCCATGTACAGTAGCAAACTTTTTACCTAGTGCCACTTTCTTCAGTTTATTTTCCCGCCTGCCACAACACTAATATTAAAAGACCACTATACCCTGCTTTCTATTAAACACAAAATTAATTTTTTTCTTTTCCAAAACACAATCTCTCTCTTTCTAACCCACGATTCTTCATCTTCTTCTATCCCAATCCTCTCTCAGTCCAGTGACACTGCAACCAAACTAAATTTCTGTTTACCAAAACTCCATATTTTCTAGTCCGGCGGATCCGCCTGCCTCTACTGTGGCTAGCCAGAGCGTCAGATCTACTTATGGAGTTTCTATACCTGTGAGTTTGTTCACTTATTTCCTTTTTCCCCTAAAAATCCAATTTTACATCAATCTGGAGGCGAATTATACGACACAAAACGCACAGACATGATGTACTTCTGGTGGACCAAATCTAACACCCACTCAGGTTTGTCCACCTTGATTTTGTCCATCGATCTCTTAAGTGGACTAGATCTGCTTGGTTGTACTTAACTTGTTTACCTTAACCAAAATAACTTGTCCATCATGAAAGTATGTTGACGTATGTAATGAATGTGTGGTGTTTCAGGTGGACCAGATATAACGTCCGGACAAGATTTGTCAACCTCAATTTTGTTCATTAATCTCTTAAGTAGACCAGATCCGCTTGGTTGTACTTTACTTGTCCATCATTACCAAAATAACGTGTCCACCCTGCAGGTCTGCTGCTAACGCATGTATTGAATGTGTTGTACCTCTGGTGGACCATATTCAACTCCTGATTTTTGTCCATCACAACTTTATCTTTTGATCTCCTTAGTAGACCAGATCTACCTAAGTGACGATACTTGTCCATCACAAAAAGTTTCATCATTATTTTTGTCTCCTTTAGATCGTTCGTCTAAAATTTATTTTTTCTCTCATCATTTAACTTATGGATATTTTTGTCTTTTTCCTATGTGGTACAAAATTGAAAATTGCCTTTTTAAAAAGATAAATTGTAAAGTGGCATTTCTAAAAAGTTTAATTTCAAAAATGGTATTTCTCATAAAATTCCCAACCTTAATTGTAGATGTTAAGAATCAAGGATTTAAAGTTTTATTTAATTTAAGGATATTTTCGTCTTTTTCACATATGGCATATTAATAAAAATGGCAGTTTTGAAAATGAAAGTTAGAAAGTGGTATTTCCGAAAACTTTTGTTTGGAAAGTGGTATTTCTAACCAAATTCTCTTTATAATAAGTGTCATTTGAATATTATTCATATAAAAAAGTCATTATTTCTTTAAATTTAAATTTTAATCGATTTTTGATATTCTTCAATAGATATGAAGTTAAAGTAGAAAATTTTTACTAAATTTTACATTAATAATCTAAAACGACATTTCTTTTGAAATGTAAAAATAGTATTATAATAACATTTTTTATAAAATGGAGAGAGTATGTATTTAACATTAATTATAATGAACCCATTTTGAAAGTTTTATCTAACCCCACTAACTAACCCAACTAAAACTAATTTATACATGAAATGTAAAGGTCCAATACTTTAAAAACATGACATAGGATTAAAATCAAACCCAAAAGGTTAGTGCAACTTTTTATGATCTACATAGGTCTTCCTCAGCCGAACAATAAAACCCCAAATTTCTAATTATTGCCTTGCTAACTCAAGCCATGAATGGGGACATCAAAAGTACGTATTTGAAAGTACTTTTTTGTGGAAACTAATTTATACACCAATCAGCAACATATTTTGTAATTTGCGGTTTCTAAAAAGAAAAAAAAAATGTTAGTTGCGGTTTTGTAGATTGCATTTTAGTCATGGACCGCACTAACTACCTATACCCTGCGTTATTAAAAAAAATGCACTGACACAATATTTTTTTAACATATAACTTTTTTTTTTCTTGTGTGTGATTAAACTGAGACTGTTTTTTATCTTTTCCTTAAATTTTAACATATAATTTATGTTAAATAAAAAAGTTAAAAACTAACACATATTTTAATAAATAAAAATTATGTGTGCCTTAATGTCTTTTATTTCTTCTTTCTCTCGTTCAAGTAGTTTTAGAATGCATTAAAAAAAAAACTGTTTTCATTTATCTTTAAAAGAAATTTCAAAATGTAATAAATATAAGTAATTTTAGTAGTATGCATAAATAAGTAATTTTAATATTGTTATATATTGTGAACCGCAAATTTTTTCACCAATCAAATATCATTCTGTACCGCTTATTTTGTATAAACCGTACTTGTCCGGCAAATATATTTATCCCGTATGAACCGCAGTTGAAACGTACCGTACTACTAAATTATTTGTTCCGCACAACCAAACACGCTGTGATGTCACTATATTTTACCATATTTATGGCCTTGCTTAGTTCATGTTTTGCATCATATAGAAGTCATTCCTTAGGTTTTATAGCCATTTATGTCCAAATATGCACTTAGGATGTTTAGAAGCATGCATTGCATACATTTGTGCATTTGGAGTATTATTAGGTGTTATGGAGTTCTAAAAGGGTAAAGAAGGACTTGCTGTTATTTCTGGAGCTAAAAAAGAGGATTAGAAGTATCAGGAAGGGAGAAGAAGGCACTCTACCATACCACTCGAGCAGGCACACGGTCGACTACATGGTCGGGTTCATAACGAGCTCCTCAAAGATCGATCCGAATGTAGATTTGACGTTGCGATTCAACTTCAGCGTCCTTCATGAGAGTTGTAGGAAATTGAGTTATCTTTCCAATGCCGGTAGTGTCAAGGAAATCGGAGCTGTCGTTCAAGAGTTATACCAGTTTTACTGAACCGATATCATACCAGATCGAAGACTGGAGTTACTTGACGGACCAACCACTCGACCATGCACTCGACCGAGCATTGTCGAGCACTTGCAGCCAACTCTCTATTTTTTCCTCTAGCTAACTAGGGCTTCCCCCTTTTTACTATATATATGTGCTGGTACTTGTGGCCGAAAAGGGGAGACCCTGTAGACACCTCATAACCTAGTTTTTGCCATTTTTAGCTATTTTTTACATTATTGCATCATCTCTTATCTTTTCTCTAGATTTTCATAGATTTGTAACATTCATAAATTTGAATCTATTGAATATTTTTTTCACTTCTTTGTATTAAATTGTTCATCTCATCATTATCTATCCATCCATGTCTATATCATCATTTTCTGGGTTTTTGACTTTGTTCATCATGTGTTCTTGTGAGTAGTTCTCTAGGATCTTGAGGATGGGTTAGGCTGGATTGATCTTGTGGTTTGTTTGAGTTGTGATATATCAAGGTTTTTACGGTTTTTAACCATGATATAAGTATGCTTTTTGAGTCTTTTGATTTGTTTCTAGGTTATTTGTGAGTCTTTACAGGTTATCTAGGAATTTGGCACGAATGGAGTAATATGGAATAATTTGGATCATTTTGGAGCACTTTACCGAAGGAAATCAAGTTGGAGTCGGATCAGAGTACTAGCATCGATCGACACCACATAAAGGAGCATCGATCGACACTAATGTTTACCCGACGAGAGAACAAGAAATTGGAAGTTTTACAAATTTGCCCAAAGTCTTCTATAATTGCAACATAAACCCCTGGACGTATTTTAGGATGTATATATATTGTTT
>NC_025696.1:18530848-18531750 GCF_000633955.1 Camelina sativa
GGTTTTTAACCATGATATAAGTGTGCTTTTTGAGTCTTTTGATTTGTTTCTAGGTTATTTGTGAGTCTTTACAGGTTATCTAGGAATTTGGCACGGATGGAGCAATATGGAACAATTTGGATCATTTTGGAGCACTTTACCGAAGGAAATCAAGTTGGAGTCGGATCAGAGTACTAGCATCGATCGACACCACATAAAGGAGCATCGATCGACACTAATGTTTACCCGACGAGAGAACAAGAAATTTGAAGTTTTACAAATTTGCCCAAAGTCTTCTATAATTGCAACATAAACCCCTGGACGTATTTTAGGATGTATATATATTGTTTTTGGGTTTTAGAAACCTTTAAGTTATCTTCTAGCAGTTTTTGAGAGAAAGGATATTGAGAGCTTTTGGGAGAGATAGATCTGAATTCTTTGTAGAGAGAAGATTTCTTGAACTCCCTCTTTTACTTTTAAAATATATTCATGTTATTCAGAATTATGATTTGTGCTTTATTTAACATGTCTGAGTAATTTGCCTGTTAAGTTTAGGGTTTTTCACAGGGTTTTTATGATTGATTAGATCTGAGATTTTTAGGGTTCTTAATCTTTTATGATCTTCATCCTTGGTTGTTCTTCACAATAATTCTTGATTGATCACCTAGAATTGTTATCTTAGGGAAATAAATTGATATGAGAATATAATTGTTTTCCTGATTAAACCATTGATGAACAGAATTGTTTATTACAAAGAGATTTGAATTAATAATTCTGTGAACTTATCTAAACCTGTTTTTAAAGCTGATTTATTACTTAGAATTTTACAAAGAGATTTGGATTTTCTGGTTTTAAATTTAGATATTATTTGCAGTGAGAACTGATTTAATTTACCAAAAGTTTAGAGTTCTAGATCTGATCTT
>NC_025696.1:18532183-18534672 GCF_000633955.1 Camelina sativa
AGAAATGAGCAAGCACCAGATGCGTTTGGGGGTGAATTGCATTTCTTCATCAACGGAATGCCTTATGATATCGATTTTGCTCATTTGTGTGATGTGTTTCGTTGGACTCGTTATTATCAGAAGGTTGCTTTGCCCAAGCAATATGAGGACCTCTCTCTTTTGTGGTCTTACATAGGACTTGGTGCGTATAACTCCAAGAAGATGCTTCAATCAGAGGTCCGCCATCCTGTACTCAGATATGTTCTTAGAGCTGTTGCTACCACTTTTCAGTGCAAGATGGAGCCTAACAAGATGAGAGCTGCAGAGCTATACTTTTTGAGTTGTGGTGTTGGCAACATGATTCCTTCTATGTCCATTAGTGAGCGTCGTGATCCTATGCTCCTTAACTTTGGAGCTGTTTTCGCACACCACTTGGTTGATCTGCAGACCAAGCCATTTCTGGGTACTGGAGCTAAGAAAGAGGCTGTGGGGAGCCTTATTACTGCTATCCTTCAGTTCAAGAAGGTTCCTTTTGCTGGTTATAGTGTTATCACTAAGAGACAGCTTATGGATGAGCAGTATTTGAGGAGTGCACATTGGCTGAAACCGGGTTTGTTGTGGAGGTTTGTTGATGACACAGGAGAGCATTTTGTCCGCCTTCCACGACCTGATCTTACCACCATTGGTAGAGATCTTGAGCAGTTGCGTTTTCGCCCTTCACCAGATGACTATGTTGCTTATGCTCCTTCCCGTCGCCATCGCGCTTCGCGGACTACTACCGATGCTGCACCTGCTACTAACCCTGCTGGGGGTTTTGAGACTGGTTCTTCTTCTGGGACTGCGGCATTTGAGTTTCCAGAGCCACTACAGGATCCTGCTACTATGGACCAGGGAGCTCATCAGACTTATGTAGTTTCTGCTTTGCGTGCCATCTGGAATGGCATGGCTCGACTTTCCCAGTGTGGCTGTATTCGTCCTACCAGGCGTACTAGGCGCAGGTCCCCTTCGTCATCTTCACCATCTGCTGAGGATGCTGAGGATGCTGAGAATGTTGCGGATGCTGACGATACTGATGATGATGATGGTGCTGATGATGTTTCTGTTACATTTTAGATTCTGATCATGGTTTTTCTTTATCTTTTTCCTTTTTTAGGATTGAGTCATTTTTATTCTTGCTTTGAGTCAGTTTGTGTTTGAAAGTTGTTTGGATTTATGAACCATCTATCTATCATGTTGCTTTTAACCTGTGTTTGTGTTTGAGTGCTTCTTCACAGAATTAACATCAAAGGATTGACCCAACAACACACACAACTAACTGCAACTCACAAGGAGACTTCGGACAAAATTCACCATTCGCCGAAGGTGTCGATCGATACTGCCTTGAATGGCATCGATCGACACCGATTGGGTAACCCGAAAATCTGTTCAATTTTTCTTTCAACTTTTCAACACAATTTTTGTTTCTTTACTTTTCCCTTCTTTGATAACACTGGGGACAGTGTTGTTTAAGTCTGGGGGAGGTTAGTACTAACTACTTACTTGGTTTTTGTGTCTTGTGTCAAAACCGTAATTTTGTTTTTATTGAGTCAAATTTTTCAAAAATTTCTGTTGAATTATGATCTCTAACTGATGGTTCTTGTTCTTTGGCTAACACTCTAATGATTCTTGACTAAGCTTGACCTCAGAACTGAAGTGTGGAAAGACTATGAGCTGTATCAACAATCCTGAAAGCCCTTATTCAAAGGATATCTAGTTCAACCAATGCTGTCTCAACTTTTATCAGGATTTTAACCGGACTTAATCTCTTACTTTGGGGTTGGAAATCAGTGGACTAGACTTCTTCTTCAGGCCATACAAGACAGTGCAATTTTTCAAAGTATGTCTCCCCTCTCTCTTCCCTTCAGTGTTTAAGAAAGAAAAAAATAAGAAAAATCAGAAGAAAAAAAAAAAGAGAGAAATAAAAGATGAGATGATTTTGATCAGTTTAGAGAGGTAGGTAAATTACCAGTGACCTCATTATTCTACTCTTGAGTCAAATGATCACACAAAGCTTGGAAGCGAGGGGTAGGTGAATTACCGATGACCCTGGTATTCGCTTACACCTTTGCTAAAAAAGATTAAGAAAAGAAAAAATATGGAAGTGAGAAAAGGGAGAGAAAAGGAGATGTAAGAAGAATGTCTTGGCCTGAAGAGAGTCCATATGCCACTGTTTGAATACCACAAGGTAAGAACTCACCTGTACTTGCTTTAATTTATGTAATGAGATGATAATGGTGAGACTAGAGATTCCAGAGGATTGTGGGATTTGAGTAAGGAATGTTGATGCTTTTCAATTGACAAAGTATATGAAGTAAGTTCTTGAGAGTCAAGGCGATGAAGAGTGCGAAGATCAGTTACCAGTAGTTGAGTGAATTCTATGTTTTCAAACCTCTTTCACTGGTTTAAGTTTTTGTTTTGCTTGAGGGCAAGCAAAGGCTAAGTCTGGGGGAGTTGATATATCATGGTTTTTA
>NC_025696.1:18535510-18552527 GCF_000633955.1 Camelina sativa
CAATTTAACTTGTTTAGCGTAATTTACAAAACTTTACAATCTATTGTGTTTGATTTTGAGTCTCTGTGGATTCGACCCTTAAGTACTGCAGTGATCTCTTGTTTGAGAGAGTAGCTCTAGGGATTAATTTGAGCTTATCAATTTGGTCATTCTTGATTGTTGTAGATCTCTTCTAGGCTAGATGTTCTTAATGCTGATCCTATATCTGAGAAGGTAGGGTTTGATTTCAAGCATCTTAGCATCACACCAATGTTTAAGAAGCATAGATAAGGCTAGATCTAGAGCTTACCATTAGGCTTGCTAAGAGATTAGAGGTCTTGTTTGGTTTGAGATGTATTGCTTAACGCCTGCTTATGTAGATTTTTTACTTTGTGAGAACAAGTCTAGAGATGCATAGGTTTGATTGTTTCTTGCCATGAGAGTGGATGAAACTTGTCTTAGATTTATATGTCTAGAGATTAGCTCAAAGTTTGCTTGAGATTCGTTGACCAAGTTAGATAACCACAATGATGAATCCCTCCTCAGGACCTTCTTTGTTTATTGATTTTTAAGTCTTAATCCTGTTGTTTGCTTGTTGTTTGATTCGTTTTTGCATTGCTCTGTTTTTATTGTGTTGCTCTGTTTTTGCGTTTAGTCCAGCTCGACCCTGCACTCGATCTACACTCGATCGAGTGCTTGCTCGAGTTCTTTCCCAGAACTTTGGTTTATGATTTGTAGTTCTCCTGTCTTATCTCTATTCTCATTCTATTTGCATTTCTGTTGCATTTACTTATTGTCTTGTTCATTATTGTCTTGCATCAGTTCATTATTGTAGTTTCTATTTCTGTTCTAGCTTCATATTAGTTATAATCATTCTGTTCCATTTACATTTAGCATCTAGTTCTTGTAGTTTTACTTCCTGTACTTTGCATTTTCATCATAGGATTGTTAGTGACAAACATCCTTTACATTTGGCTTGACTTAGTCTCATATGCATGTCTTAATTGTTCACAAACACTCAGATAGGATTGACACCTGTTATACTCAAATAGGATTGACACCTCTTATACTACTAGTGTTGACAGAACAGAACTTGTGTCTCAAATATCTGCCGGGATATTTTAATACCCTTAGAGACATCTTACCTGTCACATTTTAATTGGTCTTTGTTTATAATGTTGTTTTTTGATTTTTTCCCTCCTTCTTTTTAGTTACAAACGGTCATATGAAGAGTTGAAGACACTCATATGAAGTATGACTAATGGAGGGGGAAAACTAATAAAAAGCCAATGAAAATGTTTATATTAAATTAATATTAATTAAAGTTTAAAACATTTATTACAGGATTACCGATGAAGATGGTCTAAGTGATCGTAGAATACAATTATAGAATATTTTGGTGGCTTATTGATTATTCTTTTGGTATATTTCTGACTTCGACACTGATCTCCAATGGAATATAATCACTCTAATAACCAACAGAGCTATCCTCTTCAGTGTCATATGAGATTTGAACATCAGATCCACTTGGAAGCATAAGTATAAACCTTCGAAGTACTGTAGTCTCTGTCTTCATTGACCACCTTTGTGTGGAAATAAAAAAAACTCTTGACTAATTTTAAAACTAAATTGAATCTCCAAGTAACTTAAGTGATAAAAACGAACCTGTATCTAGACAAATGATGGATAAAAATGGCCATCTGCAGCTTAACGAACTCAGCTCCTACACATAATCTAGAACCAGAGCCAAAGGGAAGGAATGTCTTGGATACGTTCACACTCAAATCTTTTCCCTGAAAATTTAATTAGTTCAGTATTTAATTACAATCTTGTGAATAAAATCCGAGTAATAGGAGTAAATTAATTAAAGGATGAAGATCAAATAAAAATCACGTACCTTCCAACGCCATGGATTAAACACTGAAGGGTCTTCATACTTTTCTGGATTGAAATGTACGTAAGGATAACCCATGAAGATCCAACCTGCTGGAATTGTATAATCACCAAATTGGTACTCACGATCAATTATTCTAAGCACCGTTGGTGCTGTGCTTGTGATCCTAAGCGACTCAGTTATCACCTAAACCAAAACGCATTATTCAAAATTAATAGAATATATATATGAAAAATATCCCTATATAATATATCAATAACTTACATTCTAAATGATTTAAATTTGAATGGTGATCTACAACAGCAATACTTACACAAACTAAAGTACTAGACTACACCATATTTCGTCGTGTTTGATTTAAATTTAGCTTCTCTTTTTTTGTATATGACAATAACGAATTTACGTACACCATAGTAAGATATGGAACTGAAGATGGTTCTATTTTAGAATAAAAGTTACTTAAAAACATTAGAATTCGAGTCAGATCTGATCCATTTACACCATTTTGTTTATGTATACACCTCATAATTTTTGTTATTAAAAATTAAATAAAAATAAGTATATTAAATTGATATATGTTTTTAGTTATTTAGCAATGTATTATATTATAGGTATTTAAGTTTTATTTATTCAATTTAAACTCTGACTTAGTTTTTACTCGAATGTAAGAGCAGCAAGTTCGCTTTCTTTTGTTTTTTGTAAAAATGACTTTTCAAATAATATACTGGAGATATTTGGATCCTTGTTAAGTTATAATAATATAATATATGATTTTGATGGATACTCACCATGTGGGTGAAAGTCATTGATTTGTAATCTTCCCATGTTAAGTCAGCCTTCTCCTCCTTCTCAATCTTACCTCTAACAATTCCTTCATGTTCTCTCTTCAACTCTTGCATGACTTTAGGGTTGTTGCTTATTAGTTTTATTGTAGCCGCAAGAACCCCTGGTGTTGTTTCGTTAGCAATCACAAATAAAGTAAATATGTAGTCGATCGCTTTCTCTACACTGATAGTGTCCGCTCCTCCATCCATCTCTCCAAAGATGATCTTGAAAACCTCCCCAAATTCCTCTCCTAATGCTCTTTTCTTAAGTATTGTCTCTTTTAGTACCTTCATCATCCGATTTTTCGCCTGTCACATAAAGCACATGCCTAGTTCAAGAAAAGTGAAGGCTTGGTGTATGGGGGTTTTATGTTATCCAAAAAGTTATTGACTTCTTTTTCAGCTCTGTTTCTAATAAAATTATATGAGGACGTCGTGTATTTTCTTAAAAATATACTTATGGACATTAAAAAGATTATTTGATTTGAAAAAACCATCACCTCTATTTTTTTTTTCCCCAAACCCTATGAGAACAGAGTGCTATTAACGTTAAATGATCTAAAAACGCACCTTAACCATTCGATAGGCACCAGTCCCTGGAACGTTCCAAGAAAATCGAAACCATTCCCTAGGAAAATATGTCCAACAAAGTGTGAGTTCTTTTGCCGCCTCTGGTTCCATGTCGCCCAGTACTTTCTTCGCAAGACATTCAACAATAATCTGTAACGTAATATGTCGTTGGTAAGATGATCCAATAAAACTGAGTAAAAAAACTTAGAACGTAATCGTGCTGATGAGTTACAAACACTGTAAAATGGATGACACTTTTACCTTGCTTGACGTTTCTTTAATGTCAAGACTGCCGTTCCTAGCACCTTCTTCCATGTGTGTGCGAGACAATAAATCAATGTCTTGAATCATCCTTAGTTTCAAACCTTGTGAACCTAAAAACTGGTTTGTCAAGCTGCGGGCATGTTTGTGTGTCTCCAAATTCACAAACAAGTTGTTTTCCCCAAAAAGCCGCTTTAAGCTCTTTGGCATACCAGGAATATTATTCGTCTTTGCTATCTCCATATTTACTCCAATATCAGTCGAGATTATAACTTTGCCTCCAAATAAACTTGTCCGAAAAAGTGGTCCATGTCTAATTTGTTTTCATTAGGAAAAAAGGAAAAAGTAATTAAGACACCGTAATTTACTTTGCTAGGAGCAATTATTAGAGAAAACGTCTTTATCACTATATTTCTTGAGAAGTATAAAATTTATATATGTTTGGTATTATCTAAATTTTGTTTTTCTATATTAATTATTAAAATTTAAGCAAAAAACCTTTTCGTAGTTATCCCTTATAATATTTCAGTAATAAGTGAGTTTATAGCCAGTTGATGCCACCCAAAAAAAAAAAGTGGGTTTATATATTGAGGTTTATTGCTATATAATTTGACTTATGTTGGATCGTAGGGATCATATATATAGTTATTAAGTTAATTAGGACAAATAAAAAATATGAATAATTAACCTGAGTACTTTCTTCTTCACGAAAGCTGGTAAGTGAATAGCATCATGAAGCTTCATAAACTCGAAAGTCTCTCCGATGATTGGGAAACCCATTGATCCTGGAGGTAGTTTTCCATTA
This sequence comes from Camelina sativa, assembly GCF_000633955.1. Taxonomy (NCBI): domain Eukaryota; kingdom Viridiplantae; phylum Streptophyta; class Magnoliopsida; order Brassicales; family Brassicaceae; genus Camelina; species Camelina sativa. The sequence goes on from NC_025696.1 coordinate 18,539,844, forward strand.
CTCTTCGGGTTTCTCCACTGATAGATCCAGTGACACAGCTTCACAACTATGAGTGAAAGTATCGCAGCCCACAACTCATAAACCTCTACCATGTTAGGTTTTTTTTTTTTTTTTTCAAATATTTTGGTTATGATGTTGGTTTTAGGATATCTGAGGGAGGAGGCTCTGCTCTCTCTTATTATATATACTAGTTCTCCCTTTTAGATGTACTCTATATTTAAGAGAACGTGGCTTGTTACAGGGGATGACATTTGTACCCATAAGGATGACAATCTTAAATGAGTATTAGATTTTCAGATATGTAACGGTACTAAAAATCACATAATTCCCTTAAATAAAATACATTAAGTCACATAATTGCCATCTCTCTTAATCATCTTCAACATTCTTATTTGACCAATTCGCTCTATATTTGATCAAGTTGATAATAGTAAAAAGATTACTCTTTTCTCAACTAGTCTGAAAGAAAACTCGTAGAGCTAGATTCATTCCCTTTTATTTTATGGAAATTTATATTTTGCAAAAGGATAAGTACACTATGGAGTTGTCTCTGCTCTTACTGTTAGCTTAATATTATTGACATGCAATGACCACTTTTAAGTTTTAAACTGAGTAGGCATGGGCATAAAATTCGAAAAATGAAACTGAAAACTGAACCAGAAAAAAACTAATTCTGATACCAAATCGAATAGTCATAAAATTCAAATAAATTAAAAATGTTTTATCTGAATTAGTTTATCCAGATAATAAAATGTTAAAATAACCAAAACTAGGATATATCCCGTACTTAAAGCACGGGTAAATATTTTTAAAAAAATTTATAATATAATAATAATTTGGTTTTTTTAAATTGTATTGTTTGAGATAATATTTATTTTTAATTGTTATGTAAATCTATTAGTCTATTTGAATACTAATAATTTTAGAACATTATAGCATTTTATTTTTGACGTATTATTACAGTTTTATATTGTTTATTTGTTGTATTTGCATCATATTTTGTGAAATATAAATATAATTTTAATATTATAATTGTGAGTAAATAAAAATTATTGATTTATCATCTATATAAATTTAGTTTTACCAACCCGCCAATGTAGAAATTAAAACACACATTTTCATACATTGAGTAATAAATCTTCATTTAAAAAAAATTCAAATTACAACATATGCAGAAAAAAGATATACATTTTATTAATTATAAGTATTATATGAAAGTTCTAAACAATTTGTAAATAAAATAAAGATGATAGGAGAATCATAATTTGAAATCTTAACAAAATCTTCGAATTTAGTTATTAAAAATAATAGTATTGTTTACTTGGATATAAAATCTTAGTTTTTAAAATTTTGATTGGTTTATATATTTAAAAAAAAATTAATTAGTAATTTCGTTTATAATTTATTAGAGAGATAAAATATTTTTTTAGATTTTTTAAAATTTTTAATATTTGATATGTGAGTGTTTTTTAATTTAATTATATTTATTTAAATTAGTTAATTAAGCTTAATTAATTTTTTCTAATGGCAATTGAATGTAATTTTTTACACATTTGAAAGTTAGTTTTATAATTGTACTTCTCAATTAATATACAAATTATTAATTATTAATTATATTTGTCAAATTGTACAATTTATATTATAACTCAATATATTTTTTAGCTTTTTTATGAAAATCGATCGAATCCGAGTCAAACCCCAACATTTTTTCGAATAGTCATAAAATTATCGGACTCTAAAAAAGTCGGAACCAAACCTCAAATCTAATTTTGATTTTTGAGTATGAAGAAATAACACGACAATGTAAAAATGTTGAAATGATTGAGCTAGACTTTTTGTTTGTCTGCCATGGTTGACTTGGACTTTATAAATAAATAAAAAACGGTTTTTTTCCGGATGATTTTTTCATATTTTTTTAATTCAGTTTGTAACCAGCCAACTTGGAATTAATATCTTGGATTGACCAAAATTATAAAGCGGAAATAGGATATAAAGTTTACGTGATTCACGAGGAAGATGTACTCAAAGGTTATGTATCAACTGAACCAAATTGAGTCAGCACTCGAAGCAGAAGCCATAGCCATAGCCTTAAGAGAAGTTCTCTCCTTTATATAGAAAGAAATTAACAATTAAATTATCAAAATTTTACATTCTGTGGAGATTCTTTCTCTGTATGAGCATCTAAACAAGGGTATCACTTTATGTTCGTTGGTAGAAAAGCCTAGGAAACTTTAGCGAGAGAAAGTAGGATCAACGATTCTCCTTTTATTGTCTCTCGGTTCTTATCAAATGTATTTGATTTGTTAATTGAACGTACTGAACTTTTTCCCCCCTTTTTGGACATATATAAAACTGAATTTTCATATCCGGAATTTTAGGTTTTTTTTTCTTAAATTTTCAACTTGTAAGATACGACAAAAGATGACTAAAATAATAAGTTAATAACTAATAAGAATCTCAACGATGCCGGTCGGTACGGGTTTTTTTTTTTTTTTTTTTTTTTTTTTTTTTGCCTATGATTACAGTCCAATACGATTCAACATGCTTTAGAGCCATACAACCAAAACCAATGAATATACTCCCTCCGTTTCATAACATAGGATGTTTAGAAGATTATTTTTGTTTCATAATATAAGATGTTTCCAATTTTCTATACAACTTTTAGATTAATTTTATATCTTATATTATGCAGTCTTGGGTATGGTTGGTTAAACTTTATAAAAGTAGTCTTTTCTTAATATGTGTGTTTCTACTAAAACATGCTATATTTTAAAACGAGGGAGCATTAAATTAAAGAGGTCAGTGTACACTCTAATGGTAATTGCAATTTGCAAACAATCTATGTCGTACACAAAGTTTTTTTTTTTTTTTTGATACAAATAATATACTTATTCTCTTTGGCAAATTCAACAAAGAAGGGTCTTCTCAATTTGGATTGACAAAGTTGACAACTTACCCCAAACGTCAAGAAAAGGAAATTGCGAGTGGGATGGCTCATGCAATTACTAACTAAACCATCTTTTGTTTTTTGTAACATTTTCTATTAGATATCGATTTACAAAAGGCTTAAAGTCCAAAAAGCCAAGAAGAACTCACAAGGTACACAAGATATACCTGTGGCAAAAGAAAGAAAAATACAAGAAAAGTACAATCACTGAAACAAAAAGAACCAGGTAGTCTTGTGCACGTGAAAGAGGATCAAGGTGACATCTAATAACATTCTTAACATCTTGAATTAGAGCCGAGGGAGAGCGGGCAGCATCAGAGTGGATTCTCGCATTTCTTTCCTTCCAAACTATAAACGGTGGCCTGGAAAGTGAGCTTAAGAATGAAGCCAACATTCTTATCCCGAATAGGATATTTCAATCACCTGAGAGTATCATGAAGCATAGTCGGAGGCACCACACTCGCTTTAGACGTGAAGTAGGACCAAACCTCATGAGCAAAAGCGCAATCAAAGAAGATATGTTGCAGGGATTCATCAAATTTGTTGCAGAGGAGGCAATTGGGTGGGACATGAAGACCCCATCGGATCAGTCTGTCTCTAGTGTGCAATCTCTCACGAGCTACAACCCAAGAAATAAACGCATGGCGAGGTATCCTTCCCTTGAACCACACCGCATCATGCTAGTCTACAGAAGGACCCGGAGGATTTAAGTAATGCCAAGTTTGTGTGGTAGAAAACTTACTTCATGGATGAATTAAGGTCAATTCAAACCTAATGTATACTCCACCACGATCTAGTGGTATCGTTGTAACACTTTAGGGTCGAATCCACAGAGACCAAACAATTGCACTAAGAAATTATCAAGATCAAATATAGCTAACACAATGGAAAAGTTTGTGAATCAAATAACTATTTAAAAACGGAAAGTAAACAAGTGTTTTTAAGGCAATAGAGAAATATTGGGCACAAGGAATCTTTAGGGTTTATGATCACGAATTTAGATGATTAGATAGGGATGCATTAAACACAATTCTTGAACTCAAATCACGTTTATAAAGCTATCCTACTTTTGCAGCGATAACTATCTATGCAATGAATTCACTACACCCTAAACCATCGTTTGGATCTAGCAAACCAAGCAAGCAATAACAAGTTCAGTTTTGATTAGTTCACAAGGTGCCTCAACTTCAACTTTCATTGGCTAAGGTCAACTTTGCTCACCTAAGTTCTTTTCCAGCAACTCAACAACACTTTTGGTGTCACGATGAATTAAACCTAAGATCTTAATCTAGGTGATCAATCTAGCTTAAGCATTAAGAACAACAATAGATGAAGAAAAATAAGATCAATCCCTAATCTAACAAATCTAGCATCAATGAATCATAAAAACCCTTTCTGAAACCCTAAACCCAACAATGAAACTACTCAGCCATAGAGAAACAGAAACAACAAATCAAAGATGAAGAAAGCATAATTGAATTACAAAAGAATAGAAAATAGGGTTTAGAAATCTTCTCCAAGGTGTCAAGTAGGATTAGAGATCTTCTCTCTTAGCTCTCAATACAGAATAGTCTCAGAAAAATGATGCTTATGTTTCTAGAGGCCGAGCCTTTAACTTAAATATCAAAATAAAACCCTAAAAGTCTGTTTAAAATGAAAAAGGAAAACTTGCTTCGGGTACGGGACTGCTCGATCCCGAATGCGGATCAGCCGATCCTGGATGCTTTTTCTGTGTTTGCTCCATCTGCTTGCTAGTCCGATCAGTCTTCACCAAATTGGCTTCAAATGCTTGTTTTCATCCCCAAAACAGTCAGTTTCCTTCCAAAGTAGCGTAGAACCTGTACAGACTCACAAAAGACTAAAAAGACTCTAAAATCACACTTTGACTCAATAAAAGACTCAAAACAAATATTAAAACTATGGTTAAAACCTATAAAATACAGACACATCAATTCCCCCGGACTTGAATCTTTGCTTGTCCTCAAGCAAGAACAGACAAAAACTCAGGAACAGAGAAAAGGTTTGAAAGTGGAAACTCACATATTCTTGGGAACTTCTTATTTGCACTCTTCATCAAATCAATTCAAGAACTACTTTTTGTACTCTGCCCATGATTAGGATCAACACTCCCTACTCTGAACTCCACAACCTTAAAGAACCTTCAGCATCCCCATAATTGTCACTCTAAATCAGATTGGTGAAAATGTGTGGTCTCGCCGAGGGAATATCGATCACAGAGCTTATTGACTCCTTCAACCTTTTAATGCCTAAGACTTCCTTCATATGCTTCCTTTCCTCTCTCTTTTCTCACTTCCAAAGGAATGATTTCTCCCTAATTTTCTAGGGTATCATAGTATTTTTTTTTTATCAATCCTTTGCTCTTTTCCTTTTGGGACAGGTTTCCATGAATTCCGAAAGATGCACGGGTTTACGCACACCCCTCGGCTCACTTCTTTTATTACATATATCCTTTTATTTCTTTCTCTTTTTTTTTTTACTGAGTACTGAAGGGAAGAGAGAGGGGAAGCATACTTTGCAAGGAGATGCATGTCTCGTGAAGCTTGAAGGGAGGAGTCTTGTCCAATATATACCAAGCCCCAAGGTAAGAAGTTAAATCCGGTTAAATCTTGTCAAAGCTAGAGACAACTTCTGGTTTTATTTATTGTCCTCCTTGGTGAGTGTCTTTTGGGGCGTGTTGAGCCTGCTCATGTTCATTCCAAGCTTCATTCAAAAATAAAAAGTACTAAAGCAATCATAAGAGTGTTAGTTCAAAGCAAAAGATTCCTAGAAATGATCATAGTTTCCCAACATTTTTGATTCAATAAAATAAGAAAATGACTCAAATAAAAAAAAAGGAAAATTCAAAGAAAACAACCAAAGAAAACGACATCAGTAACTTGGAGACATTCCTCCCCCGGACTTACTTCACACTGTCCCGGTGTGAAAGCATATCCAAGAAAAGAACGAATCCCACAAAGAAAATAAGAAAAAATGAAAGGAAAAAGTAAGGACAAGAAACAAAAACCGGTGATCTCGCATCTGGTGTTGGAGTGGTGTTGGCAAGGGTGGGGACCGATCGGTCTCAGGGTGGGATCGACCGATCTCCAACATTATTGAACTTAGAGACACCCGCAGAAAACCACCGGGATCGATCGATCTTTAAGGAGGATCGATCGATCCGAAGCTCCTCGAACAAATTTTTTTGCATCTTTTGCGTTTCGAACCTGTTCCTGAAAACACTTAACACCGGACGTGATTTCACAGTAATAAATCCTAAAAACAAAACCAAAATCCTAAGAGAAATAAAAATAAAAAGGTAAGCCAGCACAAACCCCATGGGTTGCCTCCCATAAGCGCTTGTTTATGGTCTATAGCTTGACCGTGGTTTCAGGTGTCAAGTGATGGGAGGATGAGAACTCATACTAGAACAAGCTCTCCAATTTGTCATCTTAAGCTCCAGAATTTTTTTCAGCATATCATCCATTGCTTCTTGGCCTTTCTCTTTAAACTCCGGAGTGAGGATGGCTTTAACTTTAGAGAAAGGCCGAGATATTCCTTTACACTTCACCTTGTACTCAATGGTGTCTCTAACATATTGTTGGGGTACCAAGGTTATGTGAAGATCAGGTATTACTCTCTCTATTTTCGGCTTGTCTCTCTTCTTAACCTTCTTAGAAGAATGAGTGTCTCCATCTAGGACTTCGTTGACCTCATTCTTATCAGCACTCTCTCCCATTATCATGACATCCATCTTCTTCTCATGTTCTACAACTAGACAAGAGCCATGTCGTATAGCTTCATTTGCAGTGATTGCGTTGTAGAAGACTTTATCATCAATGTTAGAGAAAGTGATCCTCGTATTTGGCAAGTCAACAACTGCTCCCACTGTTGCTAGGAAAGGTCTCCCAAGAATCAAAGGCATTTCAGAACCCTTGCTCATTTCCACAACATGGAAATCTATAGCAACCAAGCAACTCTCAACTTGAACATCTAAATTATTAATGAAGCCTTGTGGAGTCGTGGTGACAGCATTTGCAAACTTAAAAGAGACCTCAGAAGCCATCATATCATCAATCCCCAATCTTTATGCAACAGCATTAGACATTACGTTCACACTGGATCCAGTGTCACAAAGGGAATCCTCAAAGTTCACTCCTAAGATGGAGCATGGAACAACAAATTTTCCTGGATCTTCTAACTTGGGTAGTCTTTTCAAAGATGGAGCATGAATGTTCTTATCTCGAGCCAAAAACGCCTTAACCTCCACCAAATCCTTTTCTTCAACCACAACATCATTGTAAACCTTCTTAAACAATGAGATGTGCTTTACTGCCTCTGTAAAGGGAATGTCAGCAATGAACTCACTTATAGCTTCTTTGAACTGACCATACTTCTTTTCATCCAGAGGTTTCTTCTCATGTCTTCTTGGAAAAGGAATTTGTGGCCTATAGGGGTTTGGTTCCACAAGAAGTGATTCCTTGGAATCTGCATCAGTAAAAACTGAGATGGGTTTTCTCATGCCTGCAACAGGGACCGACTGGTCTGGACGTGGAGCGGTCGATCTGGGAATTTTTGAAACTGGTTATGCGTCAATGACGGGATCGATCGATCTATAAGGGGGATCGGTCGATCCAACTTCTCTGGGGATCAAACTCAAATTATCATAATTGATGGGACCGGCTTGTCTAGTCTCAGGATTGATCGATCCCGTCTCTGCGGAAGCAAAACATGAGTTGATCACATCACAACTCAGCCCATCTTCGATCCCACCTTGGAGTGTTATAGCATTGCATGACTCTTTGTTCTTAGAGCCAGAAGAAATAGCAGAGGCTCTCTTATCAATGGAATCAACACGTGAACTCAACCTCTCAAATTTTCTATTCAAATCATTGTACATGCTATCAATCTTAACATTAATCTCAGCAGAACTTTTCTTATGGCCTTCCAACAGTGCTTGCATCATCAATTCGAGTTTGTTATCTGGTGGAGTTGTAGATGGGGCTTGGTATCCTTGGACATTTGAGCTATTAAATCCAACACCTTTGTTCTGAAATCCTTGCGAGAAGTTACCTTGTTGATTATGTGGAGGATACACTTGATCTTGAGGATTCTCAATGTTGGTGCTTATGTAGGAGAGATGAGGATGATTTCTATAATTCTGATTAAACCCATGATTCTGATAGCTCCCTTGTCCTCCTACATAGTTCAGCTCCACTGTCCCCTCAAAACCTGAATTTACTCCAACTTGCTGATATGCACTGGTATGCCCATCGCACATGTTGACAGCTTGCTGATCTCTCTTCAAAAGAAGGTCTACCTTCGCAATGAGACTCTTAATAACATCTGTATTCACTGAGCTAACAACAAGCACAGAACGATCATACTCATGGCTATGATTGCTGTTACTCGCTGCAAAGTTTTCAATCAAGAGGTTTGCTTCAGAGGCAATGTTAGTAGAAAAATCTCCTCTGCTGGCAGTATCGAGTGCCATATGGTACTTCTGGTCAATTCCTCCATAGAAGATATTCATAAGATTCTCTTGTGAAAAGCCATGATGAGGACAGTCCTTCATATACTCCTTGAATCTCTCCCACGCTTCATAAAAAGATTATGTACCACCTTGTGAGAAGGTAGTGATCTTGCTCCTTAACATAGCTAATCGTGACTTAGTGTAGAAGAAGTTTAAAAACGCTGCTCTACACTACTCCCAAGTGGTAAGTGATCCTCAGTCCAAGAGATTTAGCCATCTCAAAGCCTTATCTCCTAAAGAGAATTGGAACAAAGTCAACATGAGGTAATCATATGAAACTCCATTAGACCTTGTTGTACTAGTCAATCTCTCAAAAGCTTCAATATGGTCCAGAGGGCTCTCTGAGGCTAATCCTGAACCAAATTGATGAGACTGTGCTTGATCTCATAGTCTTGTCTCGCAGGAGCAGGAGGCTAAATCGCATACCGATTCGCAAATAGCCTGTTGTGAGCATCTTCGTCCCTTAAGGTGGCTCGCCTTGCTGGTGGGTTTAGCTCAGCCGCATTCTGCTCTCATGGAGCCTGACATTGTGGAACAGGAGGCGGTGGCGGAATAATAACCTCTCGAGGGTTAAGCTGATGGCCATCTGGATTTTGTCCATCCTCCATCTTATCAGCTTAAGCTTTTGTTTTTGTATTTTCCTATTCAAGTCGTGCTAACTCTTCGTTTCGGAGATTACGCAAATCAGTAGGCTTGTGGCTTCTTGTTTACATGAACCTGAAACACAAGAGAAAGAACACAAGAACTAATTAGTAAATAAAGAATAAATAAACCTTAGACTAAATTCAATTCTAGAATCTCAAAGGCAATGTTTGTCCCCGGCAACAGCGCCAAATTGATCAAAGGTCAATTAAAACCTAATGTGTACTCCACCACGATCTAGTAGTATCGTTGTAACACTTTAGGGTCGAATCCACAGAGACCAAACAATTGCACTAAGAAATTATCAAGATCAAATATAGCTAAGACAATAGAAAAGTTTGTGAATCAAATAACTATCTAAAAACGGAAAGTAAACAAGTGTTTTTAAGGCAATAGAGAAATATTGGGCACAAGGAATCTTTAGGGTTTATAATCACGAAGTTAGATGATTAGATAGGGATGCATTAAACACAATTCTTGAACTCAAATCACGTTTGTAAAGCTATCCTACTTTCGCAGCGATAACTATCTATGCAATGAATTCACTAAACCCTAAACCATCGTTTGGATCTAGCAAACCAAGCAAGCAATAACAAGTTCAGGTTTGATTAGTTCACAAGGTGCCTCAACTTCAACTTTCGTTGGCTAAGGTCCACCTTGCTCACCTAAGTTCTTTTCCAGCAACTCAACAACACTTTTGGTGTCACGATGAATTAAACCTAAGATCTTATCTAGGTGATCAATCTAGCTTAAGCATTAAGAACAACAATAGATGAAGAAAAATAAGATCAATCCCTAATCTAACAAATCTAGCATCAATAAATCATAAAACCCCATTCTGAAACCCTAATCCCAACAATGAAACTACTCAGCCATAGAGAAACAGAAACAACAAATCAAAGATGAAGAAAGCATAATTGAATTGCAAATGAATAGAAAATAGGGTTTAGAAATCTTCTCCAAGGTGTCAAGTAGGATTAGAGATCTTCTCCCTTAGCTCTCAATACAGAATAGTCGCAGAAAAATAATGTTTATGTCTCTGGAGGCCGAGCCTCTAACTTAAATATCAAAATAAAACCCTAAAAGTCTGTTTAAAACGAAAAAGGAAAACTTGCTTCGGGTACGGGACTGCTCGATCCCGAATGCGGATCAGCCGATCCTGGATGCTTTTTCTGTGTTTGCTCCATCTGCTTGCTAGTCCGATCAGTCTTCACCAAATTGGCTTCAAATGCTTGTTTTCATCTCCAAAACACTCAGTTTCCTTCCAAAGTAGCCTAGAACCTGTACAAACTCACAAAAGACTAAAAAGACTCTAAAAGCACACTTTGACTCAATAAAAGACTCAAAACAAATATAAAAATTATGGTTAAAATCTATAAAATACAGACACATCAATGGAGTGGAGTCGCCAATCTTCCAAAGGTAAGAATCATCTTCTGCCCCCGTGAAAAGTGTATGAGGATTTGGAAGACATTGTTTAAGCAATTGGATTATCGGATTTCTACTACGGGAGGAAGAAATCCACCACTCGCCATCCCTTAACGCATCAGACACGACAGCATTCACTGGCAACCCCACGGTCCTAGGACCATTCGTACCAGTAATTTCGATCAAAGGACCCAAGGACGTCCATTTGTCTTTCCAAAAACTGCACGATATTCCTGAACCAATTTCACAAACAATAAAAGGCTTTGCAAGTTCTCTCAACTTGTATAGACTTTTCCAGAGCCAACTTCCTGAGGCATTAAGGTCGACATCCCAAAAGTTCGAAGACCCAATATTTTTTGTGAAATTGGAAACTATGAGAATACAATACACAAATAATGTCATACACAAAGTTATGTCAAACTATGAGAAAACAGTACACAAAAAAATAAATACAATGCATAAAAAAACCTAAACCATATAAAATAATTATCATGTTATGAACTATATTATAAGCTTGGAAGCAGCAGAGATATAGAGAGATGAGTATATGAACTTTAGAGAAAACTAGAGAGATAGAAAGATTTCTCTCTACTACCTTGTTTTCTCCTACATGACTCCTATTTATAGATAGAGGATACAAAGACAAGGATAGAGAGGTTGGTGAGAAGTGGTGTACAAGTGAACAGGTGTTATATACATTGCATGAAGGGAGACACTTGTTGTAAGGTTTGCATGAAGAGTGACACTTGTGCAGGTGATGTATACTCACACTAATTCTATAACACTCCCCCTTGAGTATCCATCACCAGCGATGAGTTACACACTGCCTCATTAAAAACCTCATCATGGAAAAACCCAGTGGGATAAAAACCATGAAAAGGGAAAAGAGTACAATAGTGTAAACTCCCCCTCGAAAAAAACTTCACAGATCTCGTAGATGCCGCATTCCAATACTCTGAATATGCTTTCGGAATATTAAAGTAGGAAGTGTTTTTGTGAATATGCTTTGTTGCTTTCAACGAATAGTGATTCAATCTCCCCCTTCATCATTGACATTCTCCATCTTTCATACGAGTTTAATATAAACTTGAATACCTCTTTATTGGCCAAATATATATCTCTATACGCTCACAGAGCAGAGATTTATGATCCTTATTAATCACATTGTGCTATATAATAATTTTATTGTCGACATTATGTCTTTGGTTCCATATTTCCTGTAATGACATGGTTAATCGAGATCTCTTAAATCATTATATAAATGATTTTATACAGGTACCTGATTTCGTTATTAACCATATCAATCGGCTTCTCTACTCCTCTTGAGAAGTATCTTGCTCCTTTTCTTAGGATTGTATGTGCTTCTCTCAGGGTGTCTATTAACTCTACTTTAAGAGTCTATCTACTCCTCTTTAGGAGTTCATTTGCTCCTCTTTTGAGAGTATAAACCTCTTTTTAATTTTCTCTTTTTTCTTTTCGAGGATTTTATTTATCTTAGAAACCAAACTAGTCTATCACGTTTTTATGTGTCATAGACTTAGTATGTTATCCGTCAGAGACATATTTTATTGGAGCATTTTTAGCTGGGATGTGAGATTTCTCAGAACTACAAGTTCATATTCATTTATGTGAGGATCAATGATATGAAATCTTTGCAATAAATGTTTTGAATAGTGATTTGTTGAACTTTTGAACTTTCAAGTTCATTTTCATTAGATTCATTTGTTCAAAGATCCAAAACTATTCGATGATTCTCCCATAATAATGGGGAACTTTATCATCTAATATGATGATATACAAATCTTGCAGTAGGCATCTCTCATAAGATGGCTTATGTAACATCCGCGAACCAAAATTTTGTGGTTTTGGTGTGGGTGTCGATCGACACCCTTGGTGTATCGATCGACACCCTTGGTGTATCGATCGACACCATGTGTTTCGGTTTGGTCGGGTTTGTTTTAATTGCTGTTTGGTTCGGTTTGGTTCAATTAGAATCCCTAAATCGTTTATAAGTGACTAAACGACAAATTGAGGGTTTTGGGAGAGTTTTGTTGTCGCCGTTGAGTGAGAAAAGAGAGAAAAGGAGAGAAAACGTTTCCTGTGAGTTTCTGGGCTTGTTCTTGGTGTTTTGGAGAGA
>NC_025696.1:18554786-18555170 GCF_000633955.1 Camelina sativa
GTTGAGGGGTGCTACTTGGTTCTCCAAGATGGACTTAGCATCAGGTTATCATCAGATTCCAATACATGAGGCAGATGTGAGGAAGACGGCTTTCAGGATGAGATATGGGCATTATGAGTTTGTGGTGATGCCTTTTGGGTTGACTAACGCGCCAGCTGCGTTTATGAGGTTGATGAACAGCGTGTTTCAGGAGTTTCTGGACGAGTCAGTCATCATTTTCATCGACGACATTCTGGTATTTTCCAAGAGTTCTGAGGAGCATGCAGTACATCTGAGAGCAGTTCTGGAGAAGCTGCGGGAGCAGAAGTTGTTTGCTAAGCTGAGTAAGTACAGTTTTTGGCAGCGTGAGATGGGGTTCTTGGGTCACATTGTTTCAGCTGAGGG
>NC_025696.1:18555230-18558682 GCF_000633955.1 Camelina sativa
CAGCATGCTACCAAGGTTACAATCATCATCAACCCCTATGCTAAATAACAACAACACTATATGAATGATACTAGACTCAATCCTAATATGCAAGTGCAAGCTACATGAACACTCTGTTTTTGTAGAAATTTTCAAAATTTTTCAATTTTTTTTTTGGTTTTTCTATGCAAATAGATGAATGCTATCTCAAACATGATATAATGCAAAAATTTGAAATAAGAATCACAGAAAACATCATCAGATACATCCTCAAACCCTCCCCAAACTTAAATTACACAGTCTCCTGTGTAAGAAAAATTTGCAGGAGAATTTAAGAATCACAACAAAAACAATTCACAAATGAAATGGTATATACAAGGGAAGGTAGGAGTACCTCAGTAGTAGAAGAAGGAGTCGGAGCTCGCCCAAGGAGTTGGTGCGTGGTACTGGCTCTGTCCTTCACCGTGTTCGGGATCCGCAGGAGTGGTCTCACCGGGTTGGTCGACTTGTTGCTCAACCGCTTGCGTGTTCTGATAAGTGCTCGGCTGCTCGTCGCACTGCATGTCGTCGACTCTGGATTCGCCATGGTCCGAGACTTAGACTACCACATCCGTAGGCTGATAATCACATTGCTGCCCAAATTGTTGCTCAACCTCTTGCTCAGCATGAGCTGCAGAACGACGCGCTGATCGACGACTTGAGGAGGCTCCTGAACCACGCGAACCTTGTCCCCTTCTCTCCCTAGATTCATGTGACGAATGGCATGAAGGGACGGGTGTAGGCTGACGCTGCCGTGGCACATATGAAAATTGACGCGCTAGAGAGGGATTTGGGGAAGGTGTTCGCGCTAGGTTCGCGGAAGGGCGTCCTGACATTGGTCTGTTATCCTCGGGGACAAACCTGGGGACGGTGGTTGTGGAAGTCGAGCAGCTAAACAAACGCACGAGGTTCTTGACAGTCTTGGAAAGGCTGCTAAGCGCCTTGTCTCTGGCTTTCTCCCATTGTTGAAGCTTGTTGAGGCGGTCATGAGCTGCTTTGACCCCTCTGCTCATTCTCGGTTCGGTGTACTCTTCAAAGTAGAATTGCTCAGGGCGGTACTCAACTGCGTCTTCTTCCATCGGATCTTCTCCTGGTTCTGCGATGTCGACATGTTGCTCTTCCACATCAGATTGGTATAATGCATCCGCAGGGGGAATGAACTCGACATGCTCACCCCTCAAGATTTTAGTCAGGTCGACGCAAGGGAGGAGTAATCTCGAGGGTCCGACCGCAGGATGCACATACTTGTATAGCAATCATCCATTCCTCAAACCCAAGTCCAAAGTGCGTAGCTGCTGCAAGTTGTTTATGTCTATCCAGCGTGGTGGGTACAGCTTGGATTGTAGAGCAACGCCTGCAGCCTCAAGAAACCAAGTCACTATACCTCCCATACACATTACTCCTGGAGTGCGGTTGCTGGTGAGTCTCAAGATCCAAGTCTTGTATGACATGATGTAGTTGAGAAGGTAGAGCGAGACGGAGGTGTTGGACATATCGCCTTGCAGCGCAGTACAATCCATGGAAGTGAACGAGAGTCCTTTAAGTGCCAGATCGATCATCTCAAGCTCGCCATAAGTAATATATCCCTTAATCTCCTTGGCATAAAAGGCATTTGCGACCGCTTTCTGGAAGTAACGCAACACCGGGCTTCTCAGTTTCGTCGCCTTTGTTTTTGATGTAGTAAATGTTGGCGTGCTTCCGATCGTTGCCCAGAGAGCAGATATCTCATTCCTGTCAAACTGCGGCGTGGTGCCTGTTCTGCTGGGAAAACCGAATATCTCTTCGATGGCTCGGAATGTAAGATTGCAGAACTGGCCATGAACGCGGAAGGTAATGTAGCCCAATCCTCCATCAGACATCATGCCTGGCTCATCCGCGTACCAGTGCATCTCCAAGGTAGAAAGAAACTGAATTGTCTCCTCTCTGTATCCACTCTTGGGGGTGTTCATAATTCTCTCCAGATGACATCGCCGAAACAAGTACTGAACATCCTCGCCAATCCCTAGTAGCTCCATCGTCTCAGGATGTGGATATCTTGTTCCACTGAACTCGCACTTTTGGAACAGCTCGTAGTACTCTTTGGGAGTCAGCTTCGTCTCATATTGTCGTCGTCGTACAGATTTCCTTGGCTCTTGTGCTGGACGCGACGCAGGTTCTTCCTGTTCGTAATCACTGCCTTCGTCTCTGGAGAGGGAAACACGGGCCGGTCTCTTCCCGCGACTCTTGCTCTTGGAGAGTGGTTTGTCTGGTCTGCTCGAACTCGCTGGTTGTTCTGAACCCCCAACAACCTCGTCAACCATGTTTCTCATTTTCATGAAACGCTTCGCCATGGATTCTGGGGATGAACGTTCTCCAGCAACACAACCATATGCCTCTCTCATCTCGTGTATAAGCTCAGTACTTTTTCTGTTTCTCTGAAACATGTAAACTCAAAATTAAACGTTAATACGTTAGTGAGAAAATAATAAGTGCAAAGAGAGAGTAAACCGATAACGTAGTAAATCAAGTTGTGTCGTCGGCGTGACTTAGTGTTTCACTTGGAAGTCGGATATGGATCGATTGGTGAGTTTGCCGTGTGGATCGAGTGGAGAAAGGGTCGACTCGAGCAGAGGCACAACGTCGGCGGGGGTCGAGTCGTTATTCTGACGGTGACTTGAGCGGAGTCGGATTCGGTCGAATCGAACGGTGGTGACTTCGGCGTATCGAGTGGATCGAGCAGTGACGACGGAGCGAGAAACCCGATCGAGTGAAATAGTGATGGCGCGACTCGAGGGAGAATTTGACGGCGACTCGAGCGGACGTGAGTTGAGCTGTGATGGCGCGACTCGATCGAGATTTTGACGGTGAGGGTCGAGTGGAGAGCGTGACGGAGCTTTGATGGCGTGACTCGATCAGTGACTCGAGGTGGAGGGATCGAGTGGAGGACGACGGCTCGAGTGTACTTCGATGGTGGCTCGAGCGGGGAATAGAGGGAGCTCAAAATGTTGGCTCGAGTGATTCAGCTTCACCGCTTGGTTCGTCGGTTGGGGCGGCGAGGGTTGGCGGTGGTTGAAACGCAGTGCCTTTGCTTTTCGTGAGGATGTCTTGAAAATTAAACAAAGAGAGAGGGTGAGGTGTGAGAGAATTGTGTTTGGTTGGTGAGAGTAAAGAGTGAGGAGAGTTTTGATTAAATAATGAGGATGGTGAAGATGTCGTGCAAGTGGGAGAAGAAAGAGAGAGTGCAAGTGGAGAGGAAAAGAGAGTGGTGGTGGGATGATGTGAGAGGATGAGACATAAAGGTTGTTTGTCTAGTGGGGGGGAACAAAGGGTGAGAGGAGGTGAAATGATGGGCACGTGGGTGAGAGGAGAAGATTGATAAAACCAATAATTAAGACTCCTTCTCCATATTGTCTTCTGTTCCCTCATTAAACCAACAGTCTCTCCTTGAACTGCTT
>NC_025696.1:18560741-18561551 GCF_000633955.1 Camelina sativa
TGGACGCGACGCAGGTTCTTCCTGTTCGTAGTCACTGCCTTCGTCTCTGGAGAGGGAAACTCGGGCCGGTCTCTTCCCGCGACTCTTGCTCTTAGAGAGCGGTTTGTTTGGTCTGCTCANGAGTGAAATAGTGATGGCGCGACTCGAGGGAGAATTTGACGGCGACTCGAGCGGACGTGAGTTGAGCTGTGATGGCGCGACTCGATCGAGATTTTGACGGTGAGGGTCGAGTGGAGAGCGTGACGGAGCTTTGATGGCGTGACTCGATCAGTGACTCGAGGTGGAGGGATCGAGTGGAGGACGACGGCTCGAGTGTACTTCGATGGTGGCTCGAGCGGGGAATAGAGGGAGCTCAAAATGTTGGCTCGAGTGATTCAGCTTCACCGCTTGGTTCGTCGGTTGGGGCGGCGAGGGTTGGCGGTGGTTGAAACGCAGTGCCTTTGCTTTTCGTGAGGATGTCTTGAAAATTAAACAAAGAGAGAGGGTGAGGTGTGAGAGAATTGTGTTTGGTTGGTGAGAGTAAAGAGTGAGGAGAGTTTTGATTAAATAATGAGGATGGTGAAGATGTCGTGCAAGTGGGAGAAGAAAGAGAGAGTGCAAGTGGAGAGGAAAAGAGAGTGGTGGTGGGATGATGTGAGAGGATGAGACATAAAGGTTGTTTGTCTAGTGGGGGGGAACAAAGGGTGAGAGGAGGTGAAATGATGGGCACGTGGGTGAGAGGAGAAGATTGATAAAACCAATAATTAAGACTCCTTCTCCATATTGTCTTCTGTTCCCTCATTAAACCAACAGTCTCTCCTTGAACTGCTT
>NC_025696.1:18563656-18569834 GCF_000633955.1 Camelina sativa
TTCTTCTTCCTGTAGGGATCCATGTCATCAGGAACTTCTCCACAGACCTTGTAATTCACGAAATCAGCATACCATGGCGCAGTATCCGAGGTGATCGCCATACAGTTGATTTTTAGGTTCTCAACCCCGGCGTCATGCATCTGCTCACAAACCTGGGCAACCAGAAGTTGTTCCTCAGGCATTGAGTCATCTATTGGAACATCATCTTCGATCCTCATCCTTGACAAGTGGTCCGCAACTCCATTTTCTATTCCTTTCTTGTCAACTATCTCCATGTCAAACTCCTGGAGAAGCAGGATCCATCTCAACAGTCTCGGTTTGGTATCCTTCTTCGAGTAGATGTGTCTCAGAGTGGCATGATCGGTATACACAATGACCTTCGAACCCACAAGATAACTCCTGAATTTCTCGAATGCAAGCACAACTGCCAGGAGTTCCTTCTCTGTGGTAGCATACCTTCCCTGGGTCTCGTCCAAGGTGCGACTCGCATAGTAGATGACATGAAGCTTCTTGTCAATACGCTGTCCCAGAACTGCTCCAACTGCGAAGTCTGAAGCATCACACATGATTTCAAAAGGATGATCCCAATTCGGAGCTTGCACTATAGGTGCTGATACCAAGGCTTCCTTGATCTTGCTGAAGGCTTCCAAACATGCTGCATCAAATTCGAACTCAACCTCCTTGCACAGCAACCTTGTCAAAGGTCTTGCAATTTTTGAGAAGTCCTTGATGAATCTCCTGTAAAACCCAGCATGTCCCAGAAAACTCCTGATGTCCTTCACTGTCTTAGGCGGTTGAAGCTGAACCATGACCTCAATCTTAGCTTTGTCAACCTCAATCCCTTTCTCAGAAATTTTGTGTCCCAGAACGATCCCTTCTTCAACCATGAAATGGCACTTCTCCCAGTTCAGCACCAGGTTCGTCTCCTCACATCGCGTCAATACCCTGCACAAATTTAACAAACAGGAGGAGAAAGTGGAACCGTATACAGAGAAGTCGTCCATAAACACTTCCACTGACTCCTCAATTAAATCCGAGAAAATTGAAGTCATGCACCTCTGAAAGGTGGCAGGAGCATTGCACAAACCAAATGGCATGCGTCTGTAGGCAAAAGTGCCATAGGGACAAGTAAAGGTTGTCTTTTCCTGATCATTTGGGTGAATAGGGATTTGGAAGAATCCACTATACCCATCAAGGAAACAATAATAGGGATGACTAGCTAGTCTTTCCAACATTTGATCAATGAAAGGCAAAGGAAAATGATCTTTCCTAGATACAGCATTCAACTTCCTATAATCTATACACATCCTATGTCCTGTGATGGTTCTAGTTGGGATTAACTCATTTTTGTCGTTTTTGATCACAGTTATGCCTCCCTTCTTAGGTACACAGTGCACTGGAGATACCCAAGTACTATCAGAGATAGGATAGATAACTCCAGCATCAAGCAGTTTTAGGATTTCTTTCTTTACTACTTCTTTCAGATTAGGGTTCAATCTTCTTTGGGGTTCAATACTAGCATAAGACTCATTTTCAAGATTGATCCTATGTGTGCAAAGACTAGGTGAGATTCCTTTGATATCATCTAAAGAATAACCTATGGCCTTTCTAAACTTTTTTAGCTCAGTTACTAGCAACCCCAATTCATCATCACTCAACCTAGCATTCACTATGACAGGATAAGTAGAATTGGTTCCCAGAAAAACGTACCTGAGTCCGGAAGGGAGAGTTTTGAGTTCTACCTTCGGAGCTTTCAGTTCCGACCAGTCATCAGCACGGGAGTCTGGAATGATCGCGGTCGAGTGGGAGATATCACGTTCTGAACTCTCTGTCTCAACTGCACGTACCTCCTTTGCGTCAGATATCTGCTCGAATTCCTCTGATCCATCCGTTTCTCTGTGGGAATCTAGCATATTCTTGTAACAAGTTGTCTCCCCATGCAGGAACCCTTCTTCTCCATCCTTGGTTAGAGCAGTTTTGAGATGATCCTCCTCAGCTAGTTCCTCCAACAGCTCATCAGCCAACTTATCCATCTCTTCAATATAGAAGACTTGTCCTCCTATTGTTGGCTTCTTCAAAGTATCCTTGATATCAAACTTCATGATGAAGTCATCGCCCAGATTAAGATCAATCTTGCCATTTCTGACATCAATGATGGCTCCAGCAGTCGCTAGGAACGGTCTTCCTAAAATCAGAGGATCTTTAGGTTCTTCATCCATCTCCAGAACCACGAAGTCAGTTGGTACTTCCACGTCTCTGATCCTGACAGGTAAGTCCTCTAAGATACCATGTGGAAGTCTCACTGATCTATCTGCAAGGATGAGGGAGATGTCGCATCCCTTAAACCTTGTGAAACCCAACCTCTTAGCCACAGAGAATGGCATCAGATTCACTGAAGCGCCAAGATCACATAAGCACCTCTCAAAAGACATGGGTCCAATGGAGCAGGGAAGAGTGAATGATCCAGGATCTTTGAGCTTCTTGGGTACAACCTTCTTCTGGATGATTGCACTGCACTCAAGACTTAGTACCACCATGCCTTGAACTTCTTTTGATCTCTCCATCACCAAGTCCTTGAGGAATTTCTGGTAGTGAGGAACAAGTGCGAATGCATCCAGCAATGGCATTCTCAACTCAATCTCCTTGACTTACTTTTCGAACAAGGCTTTGTACATCTCAGTAAGCTGCTTCTTGAACCTCACTGGAAAAGGTAGAGGAGGCTTGTACGGTGGAGGGATGAACCTCGCAGGTCTGTCTTCAGGAACATCAGGCTCCTTAACAGCTTCAGGCTTGGATTGCTTCACTGGCTCGACCGGGTCTTTGACTGCTTCGTCTGGGTTCTCCGTCTGAGCGTCATCCTGACCAAAATCCTCCCCAGCTAATTCCTCACTGTCCTCAGTGACGTCTTGAACTCCTTGCCTGGGAGGCAATATTTTCCCACTTCGCAGCGTGATGGCATTGGAAAACTCCTTGGGGTTCTGAACAGCTTTACCTGGGAATTGGCCATGCTTTGGGGCAGAAGTAGAAGTCGATTGGCCCTCCATGTACCTTATCTTCGAATTTAGAGTTTTGAATTTGACGTTCAGATCATTGTAGGAACATTCCATCCTCTGACTAAGGTCAGCGAACTTCTTTGCAGTATCCATGGAACCGCTAGCTTGGCCCTGAAGAATTTGTTGCATCATCTGCTTCATTTCTTGATCTGGGGTTGGTGTAGGCTGAACTGGTTGAGGGCGGAATACTTGCGTGGTCCTGAGGGAGCTTGGTAACCCTGCTGGAACTTTTGTTTTGGAAGGAATCCCGGATTATAAGGCACAAAAGGTTTTTGTTGCCCTTGCTGTTGTTGTTGCGGCGGGTACACCTGATCTTGTGGATTAGCAACATTGGTACTTCGGTAAGACAAATTGGGGTTCGTCTTATAGGGGTTGTAACCTTTGTTGTATTCACCCTGATTCTGAACATAGCTGATCTCTTCACTCTGCTCACCCTCCCCGTCTGGAACTTGGAAAGGGTCGTCCTTAGAGACGAAATGGACGCTCCTCTGCTGGCTCAGCAAGATACGGTCAAGCTTCTCATTGACATTCTTGAGGTCCTTCTTGTACTTCTCTTTAGACCCAGCGTCGACGCAGAATGTGCGGTCATAATCCTCGTTGTAGTTGCCATCGGACTGAGCGAGATTCTCCACCAGTTGCCAATCTTCATCTACGTCCTTGTTCAGGAAGTTACCGTTAGAAGCGGTGTCAAGCAGCATACGTATTTTGGGATGGACACCACGGTAGAGAGTACTCAGTAATGACTCGTTGCTGAAACCATGGTGTGGGCACTGGCTGTGGTAACCCTTGAAACGCTCCCATGCTTCACAGAATGATTCTGAGCTTTTCTGAGTGAAGGTGGAAATCTCATTCTTGAGACGTGCTGTTCTAGAGTTGGAGAAAAACTTGGCCAAGAATGCCTTCTTGCAACCATCCCATGTGGTGATTGATCCCTTGGGAAGGTTTTTCTCCCATTGATGAGCCTTGTCTCCCAGGGAGAAAGGGAAGAGGCGCAACTTGTAACCGTCCTCACTCACGCTGTTGATCTTGGTGAGACCACAAAGACGGTCGAACTCGTCCAAGTGGTCGAGTGGATCCTCCATAGGCAACCCGTGAAACTTGTTTCCTTGGATCATGGTAATCAGACCACTTTTGATCTCGAAGTTGTTGTTCGGCACGGCGGGAGGGACGATTCCAGCACGTTGAGTGTGAGTGTTCGGTGCATCCCCAGCACCAATGTTTCGCGGTCCCTGATGTGGTTCATGCTGTTGTTCCATAGTGACGTGTGCGAGATGCTCAACGGGTTGACGAGCTTGTCGTGGGCGTTGCAACCGGTTGATTTCGTCGATCACAGGAAGGAGATTCTGATGCCCTCTTGATCTGGTGTGCATGCAAGGTTGCAATCAACAGGTTCCTGAGATGCAAAACAAACAAGCAAACAACCAAAACAAGTCAGTACTCAGAATGATAAGTGTAACAGAACTTAATCTTGCAAAACTTGAAATCTCAAATGTAACAAAACGAATCCCAAATGGCAACGGCGCCAAATTGATACTAGGATTTTTGTGTGTCTTATCCTAGTAGGTTCAATTAACCTTAAGTGTTGTAGTATTTAAGGTGTCAATCCAAATGGGATGTTGCTAGCAATCAAGATGCAATCAAGGAATCACAAGTCAAGCCAATTCAAAAAGAGTGTTTTTTCTAACAATCCTAGAATGACAAAAATGCAAACGGAAATGTGTTCTGGAACTAGAAACGAGAATGCAAGACAAGAAATGAAAATTAATAAAAACAGAAACGAGTCTAAGCATGAACTAAAAAGCAAGAAGCGAAACAATCTCAGGAATGTAATATCAATCAAAAGGATAAAAGTCCTAAGGATGGGAGTAATTGATGTCGGTGGAGTATCCTAGTCTACAGAGTGTTTAACATGCCACAAGCAATCTATCCCTAAACAATGAACATCACAACTTAGCTAATCCAATCTCTTGGTAAAAGCTACTCAGACTCAATCACTTCCATACCTAGCTCTCGCTAGAGAAACGTGGTCGAGCAGGCATGACAAACAAGTTCATTCACGTCAACAAACATCCTAGACAACTAATCTCTTAGGCTAGGAACGTAAGTCTCTGGCACTAGTTGGTCAGACATTTCATCGAACACCTTTTGGGTGTGGAAATGTCTCGAACCTAGTTCCAATTGATCAGAGAGAAACTAGTAATTCTAACTCTAGTCCAGAAGGGAATCATACAAATCAAGCTTAAACACCCTACATCCTAAGATCCTCCACCTAATCTATCCCATCCTCAAGAACTAACGCACTACTCAGATCCGGAAATCATCATCAACAATACAAACTCAGAAAACATTGAAACAAGCATTCTTAGATAGGTAAAAATGAGATAAACAAGTTTGTAGAAGAAATCAAATGCAAATACTCAATGTATCAAAAGATATCTGAATACAAAGTCTGGGAACGGTTCTTGGTGGC
This sequence comes from Camelina sativa, assembly GCF_000633955.1. NCBI lineage: Eukaryota > Viridiplantae > Streptophyta > Magnoliopsida > Brassicales > Brassicaceae > Camelina > Camelina sativa. The sequence continues at coordinate 18,569,180 of NC_025696.1, forward strand.
TAGGGAAACCTTACAAAATAAAAACGAGATAAAAAACTAAGATGATGTCGCAAAGACTTAACAAAACGTATTTATAGTAAAGACATAAAATCCCTAAAACTTAAAACGACAAGATCAAGCGTCGGTTTGGGAATCTCCTGAAGCGTGTAGGATGGAACGTCTCCCTGACATGTGCGAACGAGTAATGGCTCGAGTGAGTGATGACGTTGGCTCGAGTGGAGTGATGGCGTTGGCTCGACACGACAGAGCGACTCGAACAGCACAAAAGCGCAACTCGAACGGCACGACAGCGCGACTCGATCGGCACGACAGCGCGACTCGATCGGCACGACTCGAACGGCAACTCGATCGGCACGACAGCGCGACTCGATCGGCATGACAGCGCGACTCGAGCGGATGTGTGATGACGGAATGATGGCGCGACCCGAGCGGATGTGTGATGATGGAATGATGGCGCGACCCGAGCGGATGTGTGATGACGGAATGATGGCGCGACTCGAGACAGCCTGGCTCCAAAGTCTCCTAAATACCTGAAATACTCCAAAATGCACGAGGTATGCGAAGATAATGCAAGAACTACCTAAATATGAAAAGTGTACAAAAGAGAGTAGAAATTCATGCAAAACAATTAGTTATCCTAACTAGATGCGTGACA
>NC_025696.1:18570662-18584378 GCF_000633955.1 Camelina sativa
CGAGCGGATGTGTGATGACGGAATGATGGCGCGACTCGAGACAGCCTGGCTCCAAAGTCTCCTAAATACCTGAAATACTCCAAAATGCACGAGGTATGCGAAGATAATGCAAGAACTACCTAAATATGAAAAGTGTACAAAAGAGAGTAGAAATTCATGCAAAACAATTAGTTATCCTAACTAGATGCGTGACAAAAACATGCTTAGCAGAGACAAAATATAGAGATATCAAGCGGGTGGGGCCAGTGGCATACCGGCTGGAGTTGCCAGAGGTTATACATGCGTTCCACAAGGTATTTCATTTGTCGATGCTGAGGAAGTGTCTTCACGAGGGTGATCGGTTGTTGCCTAAGATTCCTGAGGATCTTCAGCCCAACATGACGTTGGAGGCGAGACAATTGAGGGTACTCGGGAGGAGAGTCAAGGAACTTCGGAAGAAGAAGATTCCTTTGATGAGAGTCCTGTGGGACTGTGATGGAGTAGAGGAGCAGACTTAGGAGCCCGAGGCAAGGATGAAGGCAAGGTTTAAGAAGTGGTTTGAGAAGCAGGCCGCGATTTGAGCTTGTCTAGTCGGGTCCGAGTTGTAGTCCGTGGCTGGAGCGGATACGGAGTATTCCAGCCCATCTCTCTTGATACTTGGTCGCTTAGGGGTGGTTGGTTGTGCGACTAAGTACCAAGATGAGGTGGTGCTCGGGATGCGGGTTGATGTATTGGACTGTTGTATCTTATTTTTTCTGTTGTATTTTCGTTGAGGTTGTAACGATTATGACATTTTTGAGATTAATAAAATGAGTATTTTTCTTTATGTTTGACTGTTGTTGTCATGGGAAAAAGAGAAATAGCTCGGGTTTCTATTTTTGGAAGTTTTCATAAATAAAAAGTTTCCACAAAAGGAAGGTTCCAGAATTAGAAAGTTTCTAGCCAGGAGATACTCGATGGCATCAAATTTGTTTTTGCTCAAGGCCGTGTGGGCCCAACTCATGTGATACCGATAGCTCGATGGACTTTGTGGCCAAAGAGTGGGAGTGGTATCTTGCTTCGGATGACGATCCGAGAGTGCGCTTTAGGGTGACGACCCAAGAGCGGGATATTTGAGACTCCCTGGATACCATAGCTGTGAGCCGCGGCTCGGCAGTGCGCCGGTATGTCTCGAGGGTTGTGACCCGAGAGCGGGGGAGTGTGTGTGAGTGACTTCCTGGATGCCGTAGCTTAAGGCGGTTGGCCTGATAGCGAGCCGGCATGATTCGTTGGTTGCGACCACGGACGGGGGAAGCACTGAGTTGTGAGCAAATAGTGTCTTTGATGTGAGTATATTGGCTAGAGGGAGACCTCATGGTTCAGTCGGAGGTGTGCGGGCTGTTGCGACAGTGCGCATGAAAACCTTGGCTGACAGTGATTAGTCCGGTCGGAGGACATGCGGGCCGTGTTGACGGTGGCACAGAAGTCCTTGACGGATGGACGATGTGCGGGATTCGAAGACGAATCCTTATTGGTGGGGGAGAATTATAACATCCGCGAACCAAAATTTTGTGGTTTTGGTGTGAGTGTAGATCGACACCCTTGGTGTATCGATCGACACCATGTGTTTCGGTTTGGTCGGGTTTGTTTTAGTTGCTGTTTGGTTCGGTTTGGTTTAATTAGAATCTCTAAATCGTTTATAAGTGACTAAACGACAAATTAAGGGTTTTGGGAGAGTTTTGTTGTCGCCGTTGAGTGAGAAAACAGAGAAAAAGGAGAGAAAACATTTCCTGTGAGTTTCTGGGCTTGTTCTTGGTCTTTTGGAGAGATCTGTGGCTGTAGAAGAGATAGTTGTTGCTGGGAACAGAGGAGAAGCTCCTGGAGGTGTTGTTTCCATCGATTTCTCAATCCAATCTTCCTTTATTTGAGGTGAGTACTTGACCATGGTTGATCTAAGCATGAGATCTCTTTTGTTTGGGTCTTTTCTTTGTTGGTTGTGGTGTTCGCTTGCTTGGGTTTGTTGTTTTAGTGTTTACCAGAGATTCCCGAGGTATTTGGGTGAGTTTGAGACGGTTTTGAGGTGGATTGAAACGGAAGTTTGACGTTCGGGTTTGCGCAGATCGTGTCTGCAGAAGAGGCATTGATCGACACTCTAGGAGCATCGGTCGACACCATTTGGTGGAGCATCGGTCGACACCTTAGTGGCATCGGTCGACACCATTTGGTGGAGCATCGGTCGACACTCTCTTGTAGCATCGGTTGACACCAGTCTCAACCGAGACTTGTTTTCCTGGTTTGATGTATTGCTTGTGTTTTGTTTGCTTGCTTAAACATGAGGGTCTTATATGCTTGTGTGTATAACCTAGTAGATGGGAGGACGGCCTCACTAAGTATTTATGATCATACTTACGCATCTCAATTGTTGTTTGTGGTGTGCAGGTAAAGGAAAAGTGTGATCGTGGAATCAAAGGCGATGAGGAGGAGGATGTTCTAGAGGCTTGATTGATTGTGGTCTAGCTATTGTTAGGTTGCTAGTATTGAGTTGATAGAATATTATAGGATGTTGGAACTTTGTTATTCATTGTTGGTTGGATTATTGCATTATTGGTTATTGGATTATTATTGTTGGAATTCTTATTGGTTTAATGGAATTGTTTTCTTTGATTATCCGCTGTTGTTATTGTTGCTAGGATGTTAGTGGGTATGGGACCACTTGAGAATTATATTATATGATATAAAAAAAGGGTTGTTTCATCTCAATTGGTGGCAGCTTGTCCTGTGGGAAGGTTGTTAAAGGGTGGGGACCAGGGTTCGAGGAACGCCTGGCGCACCAATAACCTACTGGTGGATTAGGATATCCACAGTGATGGTTAGGATCGATGCCCTGCAGGGCCAGGTTGGGATCCGTTTGGGCGGCTAGCAGTGAGGCTAGTGGACTAGCAGTAAGGCTAGTGGGGTCCACGGGACGGGTTGTTACAATAAAAATCGATTATTATGTAACAACCCGTCCCGTGGACCCCACTAGCCCCCCGCTAGCTTGCCCCCATAGGCCCAAAGCTGGCCCTGCAGGGCATCGATCCTAACCCCTGGTGGAGACTAGGGTTCGAGGAACGCCTGGTGCACCAATAACCTACTGTGGATTTGGATGAATAGTTTCATTTGCCCAGTGAGGGGTTAGGATTGATGTCCTGCAGGGCCAGCTTTGGGCCTATGGGGGCAAGCTAGCGGGGGGCTAGTGGGGTCCATGGGACGGGTTGTTACAGCTTAGAGCGGAGACTCATCTCCCTCATCTATATATTTCATCCTCTGTAGATGATATTTTATGTAGTGTGGATGCGCATTTTAATATGTATCACACACCCATAAGATTTGAAATAAGAAATATTTGATCTCCAATCATGAATATATAACATGAGAGAAATAAATCTTTCAAACTGTTGGCCTCATATATAATATTTATTACATGCAAAGTTGCATGTTCCATGTAAAAACATGAGACTAAATCACCATGAATCGTTTTGCAATCTCTTGGGATTGCGCTATGAACGATTCATTATAGCTCATTTAAAGAGTGAACATCATGGATCCTCCACTTTATCACATGCGACATATATATGTGATAAACTAAAGGATATGACTTCACCAAAGTTATATCGCTATGGGGTGTCAAATTCACCAAAGTTTATCGACTTATTGTCGATGTGGGATTTCTTGAATTCTCCCCCTCGCGATGATAACTCTTGGAGTTCATTCATCTCATACTGAATCCCACTTTAGGATCAACAACATACGGATTTCGGTTATGTCTATTTTGTTAGATCCTTATAAGATGTGAGATTAGTATTATCCCCTCTCAAGATGATGACTTTTATGTACATTCACCTTTGATCAAATCTTATTTTTAGATCAGTTATATTTGAAGTTTGATTTGAGGGTTTATCAAAGAAATCAAACCATCATATCATATATATATACAATGAGCTTGTTAATCCAAAAGGATGGTGATTGAGCCAACATTATATGATTCTGGAGGCATAGCCTACCACAGAATTAAGGAGGAGGTATACAACCATCGACTCCATAAATATAAACAGAAATATAAATAAATTTAAATAAACAAATAGAAATTTAACATAAATTAGATGTTACCTGAAATATGAATGAAGTCGTGTGCTTACAACTTCATGGGGGCATGCAATACGTTTAAAACAACTTTTCGTTCTCTAAACAAAATCCTCAATGATTTTTAATATCACTGATTGACCGGGATGGCTTGACCGGTAACACTATGCTTGAAGCATTAGAGAATTTCATATTTATTATCATTTTGCCATCTTTGGTTTTGCATGATATAATCATATATATATGCGTGTCTCCAATATGGTCGAACATGCGATACCATATTTATTTATAGTCTCAATATAATAATATTATGTAGACAAATTTTTTTGAAACTCCATGAGACTAACTCATCTAGGCCTTCCAATTATTTTTGCACTGTCTAAAATATATTGACATGTGCTTAGTATATTCTCATAAGAAAAATATATTTTTTGCTCTTAAAGACATTTCATTGTCATTAAATCTCATATAAGATATATTTATTGTTTAGCAAATAAAATAAATAGATGGAAAATTTAAAAAAAAAAAAATATAGAAATCATAGCTTCCCATGTAAGAATTCAGGAGGCCTCATTTTCATTTTAATGAGGCCAAGACAAAGCCTTTTATTTGATCATAAATTAGGCAGAGCCTATATATGCATAATGATCAATCCGGAACTTATATAGTTTTATATTTGATCGTATATGAGGTAGAGCCTGTCATATGAAATAAATTTTCCGGAGAAGACATAGCTTTTTATTAATCGTGAAGGAGGCAGAGCCTACCATATATAACGATCAATCCGGAAAAGACAAGCTTTTATTTGATCATGAAAAGGCAGAGCCTACCATATATCTGACGATCGGTCCAAATATGATTTAGCTATATATTTGATCATAATGGAGGCAACGCCTATAACTTATGACGATCAATCCGGAAAAAGGCATAATTTTATGATGTCTATACTATTTATGTTCTATAAACATAAATTGAAACTATATAAATTTACTTACCTCGTAAAAACTCCAGCGGTAAAGACATCGTGCTGATAACGTGTTATGAACTATATTATAAGCTTGGAGGTAATAAAATGTTTATTATGAAAAGGATCAAAGGAGAAGAGATCTAGAGAGATGAGTATATGAACTTTAGAGAGAAACTATAGAGAAAACTAGAGAGATAGAAAAATTTATCTTTACTACATTGTTTTCTCCTACATGACTCCTATTTATAGATGGAGGATACAAAGACAAAGATAGAGAGGTTAGTGACAAGTGGTGTACAAATGAACAAGTGTTACATACATTGCATGAAGGGAGACACTTGTTGTAAGGTTTACATGAAAAGTGACACCTGTGCAGGTGATGTATACTCACACTAATTCTATAACATATCATACATTATTATTCTAATGTATGTGATAGTACATATAAAAGTATCAATCAAAAATAAAAAAGGGGATTCCGATAAGCAAATCAAAACTCTACTATGGAATCCTAGCTCTTGTAGCTCGAGTGGTCAGCGAGGGTACTAACAGTGCAACGCATGACAAGTTCGATGCTCGGGCAAGGCACAGAGAAAGAGACCAAACACACAAAGAATCTCAAATCAAAAAAAAAAAAGAAAAAAAAAGAAAGAAATCAACTGACATAGGAGGTAGATGATATCCCCTTATATATACATTGATAATTTTGTAGGTAACAGAATTTATAAACCAACTAATATACACAAAATATTTTCTTAGACATCCACGTAGCAAAGCGGAGGAATAATCGGTTAAACTGACATAAAGAAACAATTTTGTTCCGATTGTCACCTCTCTTTTTTTACACCAGAATAAGTGATGTCTAACTACAGAAAAACAATTATATAATTAAATAATAATTAACAAGTTAAAATATATTATTGGGTCTTCTGTAGAAAAATCATCAAAGTGTTCATTATGGCAATTTTACCTTCCATCTACTAAAATTATAAATTAACCATACAAAGTAAAAAATAATATTCTATATAACCATCATACATATTTTCAAAAATGTCTTACATCATATATATTATATTTATAAAATTTAAAATATAGATTGAACTCTTTGTTACGAGGGTTTCAATTCAATATCTTACTTATAAGAGTTTTATGTTTAAGTTTAAAAAGTTATATCACATATTACTTTGGGAGATTGGCATTGTGGGAAATTTTTGGAAGAAACTTGTGCAATTGGCACACTTGTTGTCCATAGGGCACTTTATTATTGTGAGAAGACATACATACCCAGTAACTAGAAAACTCAATCCTAACCAGGTCGTATTACGACATCGTTTTTGTGGTAGTGTAGTTAATTTTATGTTTTTTTGTCTGAATTATTGGGTTCGATTTTTTATTTTGACCACGAAGTAAAAAGAGTTTTATCTTCAATCGTCACTTTGGAAACCTAGATCCGCCGCCGTCGAGCTCTGTGGAAATCCTTAAGTTCGCCGCCGCTCTTTGGAAATCTGTTCTTCTTCCCATGCACCATTTCGTCCGTGTTCGTGAATCTATTTCGATGACAGGTAATCGCCGTATAACTAGTTTTTTTAGACCTCCATCAATTGGAAAACCTTCTTCACCAACTGAAAATATTGTAGAAACGGCGGAGAAGAGTAATTCGGAGTGGGATATTCGGCTTCCACCACGTTTATTTGCCACCGACCGCTACCCAAATGCTAGGCTTAACATCTACTCCAAGCCCGAGATTCTCAATTTATTCCGCGATGTGCTTAAAAAGACACCTGAAATGGAGCGGATTTTGGATTCACCGTTGGGATCCTTGTTTAGTTTTTGGGTTGCCAAGTGTTCAATATCTTGCAAGTTACTTCACGCTCTACTATGCAGACAGGTACTATCCAAACATAAGTATGAATTGTGGACAGTGTTCGGTGGACAGCCACTTAGGTTTTCTTTGGTTGAGTTTGGTGCTGTTATTGGTTTGGATTGTCGTGAGTTCCCTGAAGAGTACGACCATGTTCCTGAACCTGAGGAGAAAAGTTTCTGGGATGAGCTGATTGGAGAAGATCGGAAGACGACATTGGCGGATGTAATTAAAGTCTTCGAAGACCCATTAGTCAAAAATGGTAACAAGAAACTTAGGCTAGCACCGCTTATAATTGTTGATGGTGTCCTAATAGCCAAAACTCAAGCTCATCGTCCGACTTTCAAGTATGTGGAGATGCTTGAAGACATAGATGTGTTTCTTGCTTTTCCTTGGGGGCGAGAATCTTTTTTGAAGACAATAGCTTCGATGAGGCCAGAGACTAGGTTGCCAGTTAGTCATGTTAACAAGAAATTGAGAGTTCAGGATAAAACGAAGGACGAGATTGCAACATTCATAGAGAAATTGCAGCAGAAGACAATCCGTTTGGCCGGTTTTCCCTTGTCACTATAGTTACTTCCGTATAGCAACATATATGGGCTGTTGGAGAAGATACCAGGGGATAATGACAGGAGGACCATATTGGAATGGGATTCACTTGTGTTTGCCAAGAACAACCTTAATTTTAGAGAAATTCTTGTGACTGAAAGATCTGACCAGGTAAGAGATTATTTTGTCTTGTTTTTTTTGGTACCGTTGTTTGTTAAGTTTAATTTTGTCTTGTTTTTTTTATGACCACGTGGATAGTAAGTTTTTGGTACCGTTGTTTGTTAAGTTTAATTTTGTCTTGTTTTTTTTATGACCACGTGGATAGTAAGTTTAGTCAGATTTGGTTGTCCACAGCTTGGTGTTAATACGCACCCTGATGATGTTGTCTTGTTGGTTTCGTTACCATGTGGATAGTTTACTGCTTAAGAGTTCGTTGTCCACAGATTTTGTAAAGCAGTAATGTTTTTTTTCTTTTTGTCTTGTTCTTTTGGTGACCACGTGGATAATAAGTTGACTAAGATTACGTTGTTCACATCTTGTTGTTAATCCGTACTGTGATATTATTTGTAAAGTAATTTTGGTGACCACGTGGATAGTATAGTGAATAAAATTGTGTTGTCCACAGCTTGTTGTCAATTCCTTCCTGGGTTTTTTTGTCTTGTTTTTTATGTGACCACGTGGATAGTATACTGACTAAGATTTCGTTGTTTTAATTCGTATCGTGTTGGTGATCCACCCGAAGAGGGGTGGGGAGAGTGGGATGATGAAGTTAAAGACAGAAAAATAATGTATATGGAGGCGCAGATAGGAAGAAGACACGTATTCTCGAGGAAGGAGTGGCCAGGAGGGGATATGTCATTGCCTTTAATTACCATTAAAGAAAATAAAGAGAAGGTTGTACACCGGAAGCACGTTGTTTGCCCCGAGGTAGCTAAGACGCAAAGACTTGCCGTTAGAGGAGGCAGTTTTAAAAAAAAAGAGACTTCGTAGATTGGCGGCCGACGTTGAAGGTAATGAGTTATCTGAACTAAAGTGTTGGTTCGAGAAGCAGTTAGTTGAGCTTAAGGCTGAATATGAATTGAAGTTCAAGAAAATTGAGGGCAAGTACAAGAAAATGGAAGGGAGGTTTAAAGGGCTTAAGAAGAGTAGATTGTTGAGAAGAAAATTTAGACAAGTTTCCCGTATCAAACGCAAAAGTGTCCGTGAGTCCAGTCCAAAACAGAGTGACAGTATTTCTGCTGGCGAGGATATCTCAGAGAAAGGTGACGCAGCTGATGGTGTTAGTGTTGATAATGTGAATGATTTAACGACGAACGCCAAAGATGTGGCGGAGAATGTTGTCACATATGAGGGTGACCCAAGTGGGGAGGATATTCTTGGAGGTGATCACAATTGGCGACAATATGTTGATGATTTTCCCGCTGTGGTTAGTAACTGTTTCCCATAGTATGTATTATCTGTTTTGTTATGCAGAGTAATGATTTCCTTGTTTATTTCATTTTGTTAGAATGAATCTGATGGAAACTTGGACGGAGAAGAAAGTCCTGTACTTACCATAAAGGGCTTTAAGGTTTGTCAATAGTTAGCCCATATTAGTATCACATTGTTTTAGTTTAACTATAGTGTCACTTACAGAATGTATTGTTAAAGCAGACGGGAACTCCTTTGCAAAAGTGTTCGGCATCAAAGGTGGATGTGAATGATGATAGTGATTTACGAGCTATTGAGAAAGAGGTTAGAGACATATATGTTCTTTATAGTTGTATTTAGTTTAGTTATGCAGAAATCCACTATGGTGTTAGTTGACACGGATCTTTAATAGCAGGTTGAGAGAGATTGTGGCTTTACAAAGGATAGCGATTGTGGTGGAGCCAACGGTGTAGAATGCAGAGACGGTGAGACGAAAGAAGAGTTGCAGGTGGGAGACATCTGATTTTGTATTAAGAGACATTTTTACAAGGATTTTAATTTTTAGTTTGGTTAAATTCCCCTTTGACTCTCATTTACTGAACAGGGAGACAATGTTCTAGTTGATATGAAGGATGTTTTAAGGACTCCTTTGCCAGGAATGGTAAGTGGGATGTGTAAATTTAAAACTGCAATAAAATTTCAATGTATGTATATTCATCCATCTGGTTGAAATACTTACATATAGATAGAGTCCAGTTGCATGGAGATGTCGTGTTCTGTTGACATACCAATATATGACACTGAAAGCAAGACTATAATCACTGTAAGCAGAGAACCCATTTGATTAAAACTTTTGTTCCTTAGGGAACGTAAAAAACGTGGTACTAAATATAGCATATGTCGCAGGACTCTGATGGGGTATCCTATTTAGCTGATTTGAAGCCTATTTATGATACAGAGATGAAAGACATGACTGGTGAAGATGAGGTAAAACAAGTATCATATTAAATATATTTTGTAATATAAAGATGTTTCTTAGGAAGCTTAATGTTAATAATTTTAATGATGTTAATTGTAGAAGAAAGCTAAGGAGGATGGATGTACTGCACCATCTACATTGGAAGAGGGCCGTAAGAAAATGAATACCATCCTGATGTCATTATTTGATCCTAACAATGAGACACCACAACCTGTGAACAATCAACTTGACATGGTTAGTATCTCGATCCGTTTGTGTATAGTGAGGCAATAATTGTAGTAAGACATAATATTTGCAGTTTTGTTTCAATTTAACTGAACACATGGATACGATTGGGTGGTCGTGGATTAATTGGCGAAGTCGCTGAAAGAGAAACAAACGAGGAGAAGGCTTTTAAGGGTTGATCCTTTCTTTTTTTTTGATAAATCATGATATGGTTTTACGATTCTAAGAAAGAGAAAATTTTTGCAAAAGAAAGTAGTAGTATTGGATGCTGATCTTATGAAACTGAACACATGGATACTGATTTGTGGACAGGGTCAACTGTGTGCTGACGGCGAACAAGTTTGTTTTGGAGAGCAGGTGGTTAGTATTTTCTAAACCAATGTCGTATTTTGTTGAGTAATTTTTATGTGTTCATATAATTATGCTTGTATGTATAGAGAACTAGTTGACATGTTGGGAGTTGACAAGGGTATATTTTGTTTTTAGGTACAAAGGGGACAAGTAGTTGTAACTGTGGAGGAGAAGGTGAATACTAGTCTCTGAAGTACAGTTGTATTTGTTTCATGGCAGAAATAAGTTGTTCATAATCGTTATATGTGATGGGACTGATCATATGGATACATATTATGTGGCAGGAAAAAGGTGCAATAGCCTGTGAAGGAGATAGTGGTGAAGATCAGGTGATTGGAAGTCCATTAATCTTTAAATTTTGTTGTGTAATCTTGATGGTTGCAGTTAATTAATTATGTTTGTATAATGAGAAAGAGAAAATTTACGCAAAGAAAGTAGTACTGGTCAGGGTCAAGTGATCACATGGATACTGATTTGTGGATATGATGTTATGAAATTGATCACATGGGTACTGATTTGTGGACTGGGGCAAGTATTAGTGGATGGTGAAGAAGATTGTTGTGGAGAGCAGGTGGTTAGTATTTTCTAAACTAGTGTCGTTTTTTTTATGAGTAATTTTTATGTGTTCATTTAATTATGCTTGTATATGTAGAGAATTAGTTGACATGTTGATAAATGTAATGGTATTATTTTTTTAGGTACAAGGGGTAGAAGAAGTTTTAACTGTGGACGAGCAGGTGAATATTAGTCGCTGAAGTAGAGTTGTATTTGTTTAGTGGCAGAAAGGACGTGTTCAATATCGTTATATGAGATGGTACTGATCATATGGATACATATTTTGTGGCAGGAAAAAGGTGCAGTAGCCTTTGAAGGTGGAAGTGGTCAAGAACAGGTTACTGGAAGTCCAATAATCTTTAAAATTTCAGTTAATTATGTTGAAGAACAGATATTGATGAATTTTGTATTGGTATTTATAGGGTTAATATGACTGAACATATGGATACATTTTTTTGGACAGGGTCATGGGGCAGCAGACCGCGCAGCAGATAATTTGGAAGAGAAGGTGATAACCCTTGTTCACGGAGCTTATATTATGTTTTAATTATTTTTATGTCACTACAAGAAAACATGCAATTTACGACTGCACTTATAGTCGCTAAATAGTCGCTAAATCAGATAAAACGACTATTTTACAACTAAACAGTGTTGTCGTAAATTGTTAGTCGGTAAGAAATTTCAGTCGTAAAATAGTCGGTAAATAGCAACTAAATTACGACTAAAACACGTAGTCGTAATATAGTCGTAAATATTTACGACTATTTAATGACAATGTTACGATTAATAAAATATGAACATAATTAGTTTACAAGTAGTCGTAATGTAGTCGTCAAATTTAGTGACTAATTGACGACTATTTAACAACTATCATCGTATTTATACATCATTTATACAAATTATATATATTATTTTAATAACAATATTTATATTTTAGAAATGATTTTAAATATATTTAAATTATGAATAATAAATTGATACTAAAAAATAAAACAATATATTTATTATTATAAAATCGTGATTTAAAAAAAAACTGTATTACAAAATAAAATTATAAACATAATTAAAAATAAGAATTCATCATACTCTTAAATAAAAAGAGTAGATGAACAACTATACATAACTAATGGCTTGAAGCAGACACTCAAGTCTCGATTGCCTTGTATTCCATCTTTGAAGCCTTTTGTGCCGATTGAAATGACCATAACATACCACATCCTTCTCGGCATCTTGAATCTCAGCTTGATTTGTACTTTTGAAATCTCAGCTTCACTTTTCATGCTCACACACACGATTCCAGTCTTATGCTTAACCACAAAAGCCCATAGCTTCAGGTGTTACCAACGATGCCACCATTATCAAATCTCAATCGTTTTTCTGTCCTCATCATCTATAACAATTACGATCTGCAAAGCCTAAAAAAAATAAGATACTCTCCTTCAAAGACATCAAAAGCTAACACCCTCACTACTATATATCACAAACCTTGCCCTGTCGAATATCCTCAAGAGCTTGAGAAATACACACAAATCTATCAGTAGGTCGATCAAGATCGAACTCTTCACCCTAACATTGAACCTTTTTCATATAATCCTAGAACACACTCAGCTCGTCCTAGATAGTTTTGTTCCCTTGATAACATCACTGAAAAAAAAAATACAAGGAGACAACATAATCATCACACTACAAGAAAACAGTCCATTCTCGACTACAGTTANCGTGATTTAAAAAAAAACTGTATTACAAAATAAAATTATAAACATAATTAAAAATAAGAATTCATCATACTCTTAAATAAAAAGAGTAGATGAACAACTATACATAACTAATGGCTTGAAGCAGACACTCAAGTCTCGATTGCCTTGTATTCCATCTTTGAAGCCTTTTGTGCCGATTGAAATGACCTTAACATACCACATCCTTCTCGGCATCTTGAATCTCAGCTTGATTTGTACTTTTGAAATCTCAGCTTCACTTTTCATGCTCACACACACGATTCCAGTCTTATGCTTAACCACAAAAGCCCATAGCTTCAGGTGTTACCAACGATGCCACCATTATCAAATCTCAATCGTTTTTCTGTCCTCATCATCTATAACAATTACGATCTGCAAAGCCTAAAAAAAATAAGATACTCTCCTTCAAAGACATCAAAAGCTAACACCCTCACTACTATATATCACAAACCTTGCCCTGTCGAATATCCTCAAGAGCTTGAGAAATACACACAAATCTATCAGTAGGTCGATCAAGATCGAACTCTTCACCCTAACATTGAACCTCTTTCATATAATCCTAGAACACACTCAGCTCGTCCTAGATAGTTTTGTTCCCTTGATAACATCACTGAAAAAAAAAATACAAGGAGACAACATAATCATCACACTACAAGAAAACAGTCCATTCTCGACTACAGTTAGAGTCGTTAAGTAGTCGCTAATTTGCTATTTACGACTCAGTTACGACTAAAACATGTAGTCGTAAATCCTTAGTCGGTAAAAGAATTAGTCGTAAAAATAGTCGTTATTTAACGACTATTGTACGACAAAATTCCGTACTCGTAAAAATAGTCGTAACAGAGTCGTAAATAATTACGACTACGATACGACAGAGTTACGATTAACCAGCAGTTATGTTGGCAGTTGTAAAGGAGTCGTAGTGTAGTCGTAACATTTGAAGACTCGCTTACGACGGATTTACAACTAATCATGATATACAGTAATTTTGCTTGTAGTCGTA
>NC_025696.1:18585307-18586722 GCF_000633955.1 Camelina sativa
CGGTTGTAAACTTCTCACGGTTTGGAACTCTAAGCAGGGCATTTAGAGTGACAATCGTGTCCTCCTGGAGCTCCGGATTTGAAGCCTCAGAGCCTTCATGGTAGTTGTTACCATGAGATGATGGCCGGCTCTGAGCTTGAGAGTTATCAGCTGGAGACGGTGGAGCGTCTTGTGGTGGAGGATCAGGTGGAGACTGTCGCGGATTGTTATGGACCTCCTCTGACGAAAGAGGCTGTTGAGTCTGACGTTGTTGGTTCACCGAGGTCCGGAAAAGAGTCTGTGGCGGTGGATAGTTGCGGATCTGTGGTGTTTCTGACGGTGAGGGTCTCGGGAAAACGTGGTCTTGCTCTTGCGGTGTTTGAGGATGGGGCAAATCTGCTGCCGGCGTAAAGTTGTATTGTGTCGGTAGAGGGTTTGGTCTTCTCGCTTCTTTGATGGGGGTCAACCCTTCGGTTCTTCGGAAGAAATTACGGTCCATCTTCCTCTTTCTTCCTCGCTTAACTGGAGCTTTGGTCGGAGCCTTAGTTGCAGACTTCGCCGCAGATTGCGTTGGAGCCATCATGAAGAAGAGAATCGGGAGACAGATGAGAAAGACAAACAGATAAGAGAAAGCAAATCGGGATTCAGAAGAGAAATCGGGAAGAGGAGAGTTTTCGAAGAGGAGAAGAGGAGAGTTAGGGATTCAGAAGAGAAATCGAGAAGAGAAGAGGAGAGTTAGGGATTTTGGTTTCGGAGTTATCGAAGAGAAGAGAAGAGGAGAGTTAGGGATTTTGGTTTTGGGTTTGGGGGAAAAATTAGGTTTTAGGTAGGGGGAAATCAAAAAANACGGTGAGGGTCTCGGGAAAACGTGGTCTTGCTCTTGCGGTGTTTGAGGGTGGGGCAAATCTGCTGCTNTTTTAATAGAAACATAATTATTAATAATATTTGATACAAGCATAATTATCCAAATTGATACAAATATTTTACACAAGCATAATTAGTTAGGAGGATCTTCGTCTTCATCTACTTCATCGTCTGAAGATGATAAATTACATTGAAATTCATCTTCTGGTTCTGCATCTTCGACATCATAATCAAGATTTATTGGTTCATTTATTTCTTCTAAATTATCGAAAACCAGATCTTCAATAGTTGTCACCAATACAGCATCATCATTTTCTGTTTGCAAAAGAGTTGGTTCTTTGTTCTCATATTCTCCTGCAATGTTTCCCCTTGGATTAACTTTTAAAACATTGAGCCATTCCTTCCTTGGTTTCTTTGTGTATGGGTAGGGAATATAGCAAACTTGATGCGCCTGGGAGGCTGTTTAGGAATATCAACACAAATATATATTATCGACATTAAAAAAGAATATCTATATATATATACATATGTACGTACCTAGAATAAATGGTTCGTATTTATTATATTTTCTC
>NC_025696.1:18586782-18588798 GCF_000633955.1 Camelina sativa
ACATGTTACGACTATTATACGACTACGTTACGACTCACCGAAAGTGTTGCATAATAGTCGCTAAATAACGACTACTAAGCGACAACATGTACGAACCGCCGATATTGTCGTAATATAGTCGCCTAATTTGGTGACTTGTATGTGTCTACCTAGATAGTCGTAACTGAGGGACTACATAACGACAAGGTTACGACTGCGTTTATAATTTTACATATTAGTCGTAACGTAGTCGTTAAATGGCAACTATTTTTACGACTACTGAATTTTGTCGCAATTTAGCGACTACTGTACGATCATTTTTATTTAGTCGTAAAACATTCGTAACGGAGTAACCAAATAGTCGCTAAATTTAGCGACTGAAAAATAGTCGTAAAATGTAGTCGGCTATGGGCTGTTTTCTTGTAGTGTCCGTGGCTAACCCTAATCCAATTCGATTGTAGATACACATAGAAACTGGGTTCATTTGAATCCAAAATCTCTAAGAAAGAACGATTGAACTTACCGCGAAGGGTAAGCAGCGCCATAATTATGGGGAGACAACGAGATTTAGAGGAGAGCGAACCACCACAGCCGTAGAGAAGAATTATGACAATGACTTCAATTTATAGATCCAAAATTGAGAAGAATAATAAGAAGAAGGAAGCAAATCTACCTTGTATCGATGACACGATGGGGTTGAGATCTAAGATCTGAGATCCGCGAGAGAGTGCTCTGGTACCAGATCTAACAACTTGAGAGGATGAAAACAACAACACAAATGAAGATGGAATTGATTGAAGCAACTGGCGGAGGAGACAAAAGAGAATCGCCACACAGAAAAAAAAGAAAAAAAGGAGACGAGAAGAAGAGAAAGTCTAATCGGCCAAGGAGAGGGAAACGACAGAGAGAAGGGGAGAAAAAGAAGGAAGATATTTGGTCCGTTGGATTAAATCAATCAACGGTTGATAGGGTTAATCCTTGTGTTTACATATCATCCAATGAAAACGCTTCATTATTTAAAGAATAATTAATTGCATCAAAACTTTATAATTTCATATATTTTGCAGTTTTAAATTCATACGTTAGAATTTGGGAATTGGGGTTTTAGATTTAGAAGAATATTATATTTGATTTAAATTTAAAATATGATTTGTTTTAGGTTTTAAAATGACTATATTAAATAAATTATAAGTAAATAGTTCTGGATAGATTGAATTATATGTAAATAATAAATAGTTTTGCACATTGCTTTTATACATATATAATGGTTATATCTTGGTTGAATGGTTTATGCTTTAATTTCTATATAAGAATTATAAAAGTTTAAAGAAGGTTTAGGGTTTAATGTATAGGGTTTGGGGTATAGGTTGAAGATTTAGGGTAAAGTTTTGATAAAAAAAAAAGTTTTGGAAAACTATAATTTTTTTTATCAATGTTAGATCTCATTTTTTGGATGTATTATATTAATTAGACTTTCTTATAAGTATTAAAGCTTGGTTTTATGTACATATATCATTATGGTTAAGTTTTGGTTTTACGGTTTATGAATTAATTTCTAAAATTAAGAATTGAAAGTTTAAGATTAGAGTTTAAGATATAAGTTTTAGAGTTTAGTTAAGAGTTTGAAGTTAAATTTTGAAAATTTAATTTTCTTAAATAGTGACTGATATGCGACTTTTTAGCGACTGTTACCATGAGTTGCATATTAGTCGCTAAACTGGCGACTTTTACCATGAATCGTGTATTAGTCGCTAAATTGGTGACTATTTAGCGACTATTTGTTCCGATATGCGATATAGTCATTAAATAGTCGCTAATTACGACTAAAATACCGACTACTATATATAGTCGCAAAAAAACGACTAATATACGACCAAATATTTGTAGTCGTAAAATTGTTGGCTCTTATCGTTACGTAGTCACCAAAAATGGCGACTACAAATATAGTCGTCATTTGTAGTCGTAAAACCCCTGTTTTCTTGTAGTGTGTTACCTATTAAAGTGTGTTATGTTATACCCGTTAAGTTCTATCTTTTC
>NC_025696.1:18594935-18600962 GCF_000633955.1 Camelina sativa
CTCCAGCGATGAAGGGGAGGTATAGTTTGTGGGCATATATCTATGAATGCTTTGAGTGAGGGGATGATGTATAGTAATATATGATATATAATCTTACAGGACAGAGAGGTTGACCCTGAAAATATTTTAGATGTAAGTGATTCTTCTCCTCCACAGCAGCGAAAGCGTGCTGTTTTGACGGAAGCGGAAGAAAAACTTGTTGTGGAGTTATTGAAGAAGGCCCCTTACTCTCATTCTAATGGGCATGATTTGTTACCACATCTGGACACCACTCTGTTTGAAAGCTTTAAGAAAACGTTGTTTGAAGCACTTAACACGTAATTTCTGTTTTTATTTAATTTTTTTATGGTGTTCTAGTAGATAATAGTGTATGTAGTTTTCTAATTGGACAATTCCTTGCAGTGAACATCTTACACGTTGCAGCCACCTCATTAACAACAAGTTTTTTTTGGAACTTCTTGAACCACAGAAATGGGTGTCTACATTGGTAATTCCTGCTGTACTTATTAGGATTAGTCTGTAAAATTATTGGATTGTGTTTATAGACCTTTATTGTCTTATACAGCATATTGAGGTGTTAGTGTCTTTCTTAAGAGAAAGACATAGATATGTCCTCGAGAAGGAGCGTTCGACGTTTGCCTCACCTTGGCTAGGGAACTACCTTTTGCAGAAGTACAAGATTTTTTCAGTTGTGAAGAAGCCGTCTAGAGTGCAGTGGAAAGGATTATTGGACCGGTATTTCCCTGGGAGTCCTTCAGACTGGTTTGAGAGTATTGACACAATATATATGCCGATGATATGGCAAAACGAGCATTGGGTAGGACTCGCCATAAGCCTATCAAATTGGTGCATTTTCATCCTTGATCCAAATGTGGAATTGTATGATATAAGAAAGGTGGAGAAGTTTGTAGCTCCTGTTGTAGAGATGCTACCTTTCATCATTAAGAAATTTTGCAAGCCACCAATGTCCGAAAATCATGGTGTTGAGAAGTTCAAATGGATAAGATATGAAGGCATTTATGTGAAAAAGCGTTGCGATGACTGTGGGCCGATAGCGATGAAGTTTCTTGAGATTCTTGCGAATGACAATAGGGCAGAACAAATGGCGGCAATCACAGACGAAACTGTCGATGAACTCATAGCTCAATATGTCATGGACATCTACACTGAATTAGTTGCTCCTCTCTATACATCAGAGAAGGAATAAATGACATTTGGTATCGGTGTGGTGTGTGTAGTCTTATTTACATTATGACTAATGTGTCTTTAGAAATGAAAAAGTTATTTACTTATTATTATTAATTTTCAGAATTGATTTATATTTTTGGAGATGAGAGATAAAACTAGAAAGAAATAGTGAGTTGGACTTTCTTTATAGGAGTATTACTTAGTGTATATCTATATATATTTTTTCGTCCTTTCGAGGACATCCGATAAAATAAAATAAAATTAAAAAAGAACAAAAAAAGAATATATTTCTTTTTTTGAACTCTCTAGCGCATCTATATTTATTGTTGTTGAAACTTTTGTTGAAAGCTACATGTTTAGCATGAAAATGCTCTAACCTTTTGATTGGCTGTCAAATTATGTAGTCTTTTAGATAGTTTCTGATTAAATCACGTGTTTGACTAAATCATCTCCATAACCAGGAAAAATACTTCTGTTGTTGTATATCAATACCGTTTTCCTCAAAATTGTGAACCCATATATATAACTTTTAGATTTTTTTTTCTTTGTTAAAGACATTCTTTTAGATTACATGGCAAAACGTAACTAAAGCCTATTGATTTGGCTGAAAACAGTTATAAACCAAGACTCGTAAGTCGTAAATATATCTTTATGCTGCTACTTGAACTCGCTAGTCGCTAGAGAGATCAAAATAGACAAGATTAGATTACGAACCTGAGTGTACAATTATATCTAGCCAAAACATGAGATTTGACAAGATTTTGCATATATAGATATTTCTATTATCTTACAACAACAACAAAACAAAAAAAAAGATTATTTTTACCCATGTTTGTTGATAAATTTTATGTGAGCATGGTACATGTAGAACTGTTTGTTATGGATATTTATAGTGCGGAGAATCTTTTCTTCCTGCAGTGTTTATCCGTGGAATCGTTCGCTATTCAAATGCTGCATAACGATATCTCACATGAATGAATCATAACTTCTGATAGGATAAGATTTAATTAGTGGTGTATAATGATGTACTAAACGTACGATAAAAAAAATATATGCAATTTTGACGAAAGTAAAAGAAAGGAAAGTACGGAATAATCTTATATAAGTTTGATTTAAGAAAAAAAAGAAAAAAAAAGTTTAATTTCAAAGTAAGTAACTCACGTAATCACGACACATGTTAATTTAATTGATTGGAAATTTTTTTTTGTGTAATATTAAAATTTTGCTTTAATAAATTTAAAAATTAAAAAAAAACTAAACATAAGAACAATAAAATTCATACAATTCTAAACATTTAAAACATATTTTAGTATTTTTTTATAGAGAATATTATTAATACTACCATATACATTACCAAACATTCTGGTCAATACCATTTTCTCTAATTCATTTTCCTGCTTGCCACAACTATATAATTAGAAGACCAATATACTTTTCTTTTTTAAAAAACACAAAACTAATTATTATTTTTTTGTGTTTCTGAGAATCGACATAAATGACGAAAGCAATTAATCGTCCATCAATTTTTTTCCTAAACACACAAATATCTCTCTCTTCATTCTAACCTTCAATTTTTTTCGTTTCTTTCATCTTCAGTCTTTCTCAACTTTTCATCTTCTTCCATCTCAGTCTCTCTTAGTTCGTCGCCAGTGCTACGACATAAACTGAATTTCTTTCTGCAAAACTCCATCTCTTTCAGTCCGTCGGTTGCATATAATGGAGAAAATTCTTCGTTCAGATGGAATTCTTTAATTGAGACCTCCATCTGATCCGCATGCCTCTTCCGTTGCAGGCAAAACCGCTATGTCTAGTTCTAGAGTTCTTATACCTGACAGCAGGTAAGCAAAACCGTAGGTCTGCAGATCTAGTGGACCAGATCCAGCCGACCAGGTTTTTGTCCATCCTTATTATGTCCTTCGTTCTTTTGAGTGGAATATATCTGTTTTGGTCATGCGTTTTGTGTCGATTGCTAACAATAAAACTTGTCCATGCTGCAGGTTTGCAGATCGCGGTGGACCAGATCCAATCGACTAGGTTTTTGTCCACCACCATCAAACTTGTCTACACTGCAAGATTCGGTTTCCGGTAGACCGGATCCAGCCGACCAGGTTTATGTCTGCTACTATCATGTCCTTCTTTCTCTTGAGTGGACCATATCCATTTAGTCATGCTTTTTGTGTTTATTGCTAACAAAAAATTTGTCCACACTATAGGTCTGCAGATCCAATGAACCACATCCAGCAGCCAAAGTTTTTGTCCACCACTATTATGTCATTCGTCTTTTGAATAGACTATAGTCAAGCTTTGGTCTGATGATTCATGTCCACTGCTAACAAAAAAATTATCCACACTGCTACAATTTGAGAAAGGACAACACCAAAGATCCAACTAAGTATTAATTTATGGTCCATAAATACATGACATCAAATTATGGACAAAAAAGTTTATATGAAAAAAAGAATTATATCTATAATTAATATTGTCGACGGCAGAAACTGTCACATCTTATACCAAATAATTAATCACTAACTTCTTTCTCCTTCTTTTTTTAGGAGAAAATTTGTCTTTTTATCTATGTCATAAAGATGGAAAGTGACAATTCTCACAAGGAAAGTTTGAAACTGGTATTTTTAACAAGTTTTGTTTTAAAAATGGCATTTATGGCCAAATTCCCTTTTTTATATGTTTTATTAATTTTTAATACTAAGTAAGATAAAATTTGATATAATCCACATATTTTTAATATGAAAATTGTGAGCCTTACTAATTGAGATTAAGTGCATATAATTAAAATATAATTTTATTATGATGTAATATAAATTCAAAAAGTATTGTGAGATGGAGCGTGTGAACTCTAAATCAATTTTTGAAATCAAATAAAATGTAAAATTAATATTTAGAATACTACTTAAAAGTTAACTCCATTTTTATATTCGTGTAACGTAATCTAGTTTTGATATAAAGAGTGGTGGAGTGTAATTAATATAATTATATTTAGTATCCTTAATGTAAGGATCATAGTGCATAGTGGTGGACCCACCTAGAAGTTAGGTAGGTCAACCGACCGGCGTAAAATATTGAAATAAGGTTTTTTGCTTGTAAAATGCTGAGGTTCCTTCAGCAAAATTGGTCTTTCCTGAGTTTGGTTTCACTCCATACCCAAGTTCGTCCCTCCCAAACTACACCATTTGTCTCATTTTGTCTATTTAATATATTTAACTAGCTTAAAAAATAATAATTGACCTGGCTAATTTTTTTTCCTGGGTCCGTCACTGATAGTGCAGATCGTTGTCACAATATACAAGAAATTTCCGAGTGCTTGTTTTAACTCTTTCTTCTCAATCAGGTCCTTAAGCACCCTCTTCCGTGCCTATCAAGAATTCTATGTATATGCCAATTTATCCGCCTGAGTTGGCTTCCCAAGAAAGAAAGACATGTCTGTTTTTATTCGTGACAAAGACTTGCTTTCTTATACCATTCTTAATCCCCGGTCTTGATCTAAAAATGACTGTAATTAGTTACTTCTCAATGTATGTGTGATGTCTAACTACAACAAGCAAGAAAAAAAATTAACAAGTCGGAAACTTGTTGTAAAAAAGGAGTAAAAATACTCTCCCAGACACGAGTTCGGATGCAATCCCAAAGCAGAAGGAACTTTTCAAAAAACCAGATCTCACCGACCTCCCTTTACCGTTAGAAGAAGTAACCGTTGGTCCCTCACATGGTCATGGTTTTACCTAACGGTCTGTTTGGGCTTTCCGACGAATGTCCTCTTTCGGCACTGTCTACCTTCCCATATCCTCCACCATACTGACCTTTCCAGACGAGAGCTTTCAACAGAGGAACTTTTTCCCTGGTATGTATCTACTTCTTGCATATTTTAAACCTTTCCAGCTTGGTAACCCTTTGAAACTGTGTAACCCTATTAAAACCTCCCTCGAAGAACTACCTGATACAAAACCATCAGAAACCCAAAATTGTCACTACCCTACTCTATCTATGGAGAACAGAATCCCTTACCATCTCAAAGGTAAAGAGTTAGCTTCAGGCTTCTCTCCCCCACCGCACAGAAGAATATGTGCTCCAGAGCTGGATACTACTGCCTTAATAGAAGATAATTATCTCACCCTCATGGGTCGACTAACTAACATGTCTGTCCAAAGATTATGGTCTCTCTTTCCTTTCCTAGCAAACCGATGGACCCTAAAAGGAAAAGCAGTATGGTCAGACCTGGGTAGGGGTGTCTTTCAGTTCAAGTTTGATTTTGAAGAAGATATGCAGAAAGTACTGGACAATAGACCATACCATTATGACCAGTGGATGGTTATTCTCAAAAAATAGGACCATGTCATCTCTTAGAACTTTTCCTCCAAGACCCCTTTCTGGATTGAACTCCAGGGTCTCCCAAAATACTACTGGCAACCGGCTATGCTTCAAACAACTCGTGAAGAGCTTGGAGAGAGAGGAGACGGAAATCACTAGCTCTTCCGTCAAGATTTGCATCCAAGTTGATGGACTTACACCTCTTGTAAAAGAAACTATCGTCAATTTCCCTGATGGAAGTGAAGCGTTGGCTTTCTTTGAACACAAAAATTTAAAGAATCACTGCTCACACTGCTACAGACTTACCCACGACATGAAGAATTACCCGGGGTTAGTCACATAGAAAGAAAATCTTACCTTAAGCAATGCAGCACCACTCTCAGCCTCCAAACGGATACAAATAAACTATTATACCCAGAGGATAACTTGAGAGCTCCCAGAGAGGTCATTGGGCAATCGGTTTCCCGGAACTACCCTCCTGCTCGGACAAACCTCCAAAACTATCGTATTCCGTCT
>NC_025696.1:18601106-18609810 GCF_000633955.1 Camelina sativa
TCCAAAACTATCGTATTCCGTCTTCAGACAGCAAGACTGACTATAACTCAAGCCGTAGTGAGTACAACAGAAATGTGCATACAGCTAGATGACACTCAGAAAGAGCCCATCCTTATCAAAGAAGATCACAAAGTAGAGACTTTTACCAACAACATATTTACCCACGAGAGGACAAAAGACCCCCTAACCAAAGCCTACAATGGAGATAGAAAGGCGCTACTATTGACAATGATCCTTTAGAAAGAACATACTCCTCCAGACCAAGGCGCCCTCTGTTGGAATGAGAGGTGGAAGAACCAGATCCTATCACCTCAAAGGCTCAATGAAACAAGGACCTTCCCAATCTGGACCAAGTTCCTCAAAAGCTCCTTTATCAAACCAAGAAGATCAAGTTGAGAAGGCAACTTCAAAGGGGAAAAAACAAAATTCTGGCAGTTCAGTCCCTCCAAAGGTATCCCTGGTACCAAAAGTTAAGAAGACTAAGATGAATTTTCAGAATCCATCAATTCCTCTTCCTTAAGGATGGTGGGTTGGAATTGTTGTGGTTGGGAAATACCATGTGATAGAGAGCGGAAGCTTAATTAACGGAGGAGAACGCTAGATCTTCAGGAGAACTAGGATTCACGAACGGATCTTGCTTAGAACATTGTAACTTGACGAAGAAGCAATAAGGACAGGGTCGAGATCGAAGCGATATCGACGTGGTTTTCCAAGTCCTCCTTGCAGGGCTTGAACACAAGCTCTTAGGGTTGAGAGTCCTCCTCTCTGGGCTTTACACAAAGCTCTCATAAAACTTGTTTATTCAACAATCGATAATTACCTTTACAAAACAGTCTCACGTCTCCTTAAATAAGAAAACCTAAACAAAACCCTAACCTAAAGAACTAAGTAAACCGACAACTAATATTCGAAGCCCATTTATGCATTAACCCCATACAAAACAAATCAATCGAAAGCAAAGAACAAGAGTCTCTAACGTGATGAACACCAAGGACGCGTGTTTCTCGAGATGTGATGCATCAGTCCCTCCGGGTGAGAAAGATTCGACCCGAATCTGAAATCATAGAAAATACCTTTGTCTACCAATTTGTAATATTGTTGCTTAAGAACTTCATGGCATTTCTTTGTTCGCCGCCGCAAGTGCAACTGGGTAAAACTTTCTTCATGCAGAGCCATTGTTAAAAAAACTGTAGCTTCCAAGCTTCCTTGAATGACCAAGAAATCATCTTCCTCATTATCTTTGCTTGGTGAGAACAATGACGCCTGGTGATATTCATGAGGATGACGACCACGTGCTCGCAGTCCTAAAACACCTCCGTCAAACACCTTTAAAAACCAGGTTACATTTGATGCTTTTTCCCTTGCAGCTGACCTCGCCAAAACCATCACTACAAGAATATTGAGTTTTAATAGCACTATAATATAGCGTTTGTGGCAATAATGCTATGATTATAAGACCGGTTTATTTTAGATAGCGTTTGTATATTTGTAAACGCTATGATATATTGTTATTTTCGTTTAACGTGCTTTTTATTTTGGATGGGTTATTTTTAATAGCAATACCTAATTACAAACGTTATGATAGTGTTAGGCAGTAAGCAAAAATTTTAGTACCGCCACACTTAGAAAAATTTAGGCTCCAAAATTTTTTTCTCGAAAGAAATCCCAATTTACAAAAAAAATTGCGACAATAAAATCCCCAAATACTCATAACCCTAAAATTTCATTTTTATTCCTCTCCCACACAAATATCGATTTTCTTAATCTTTTGCCGAATCTCACTCTCTCCCATACAAATCTCAATCACAATACCTAATCCCAGATCTAAAGTTTTATGTTCCTTTAAACCAAAACACTGTAATCCATCTTTCCCTTTTGTTCGATTGTTTTAGATTCTTCCGGTAAATCGGTTGCTCTCTCTTTCTCCAAGCTTGGAATGTTAAATGTTTTCAAGTCTCTTTGCATTCCTCCGATTTGCCGAAAGATAATGAATATTATGGTTAAGGAAGCTTCCTCATACCACCTTGGTAAGCTTTTGATTGGCTAATATGTAAATGTGAGGATCACAGTTTATTTTAATATTAACCGTTGATACGATTAGATCCAACGGACACAAGTTTAACTTTTATTTTTATTTTATTTTCTCTTTGTCTTACTCGCCTCCGCCGTCTTCTCTTCTCCATCTTCCTCTGATTCTCCCTCACGCAGTGTGTAGCTTCATCTTCCTCCTCTTCTTTTCCCTTTTATTTTTCTTTTCAGTTCATCTCTTTCCTTCTCTTTCTCCCCGCCGCCATGGAATCGAGAATTTCATTTCGTTGCCAATTGCTGCTTCTAGATCTGGTAAAGAAAGATTTGTCTTCTCTGCAATTTAGTTTTAACAACTTGAATCTCTTTCTTCCATGTAAATCTAGCTTAGATTTTAGAGAACTGTATGTATGTGTTAAGAAAATATGTTGTGTTCGTTGCAGATCCACTAAAACTATTTGCAGAAGAATTGACTTTTGTTATTTCGAGTAAGATTCAATCAATTGACTAATATTCTTTTTTTAAGCAGCATATATGAATCGATTTTTTTATTTAAGTGGGACTGTAAATTTATGTGGTTCAGTGTGTTTGATTGTATTTGGCTAAGACTCTAAGTTCTCTTGGTGGTTGATTATGCAAGAAAAACTATATTTTACGAGAGAAATCTTACTGGGGAAGATTGGGAGATTCAGAAGAACTATGAAGTATGAACATCAAAGAGTGTGCAAAGTATAAGTACATTGTTTATATGTGAAGCTTTCTCTTATGTTGGATTGTGTTGGGTTGTAGAACTTGTTTGGTTTGGTGAACTTGTTGTTTTTGTACTTGATGTAGCAATATATATGAACTTTTTCAATTAGATAATGTTTTGGTTTGATAAATGACAGGATGTTTATCTATAAGCTAATATGGGAAACAAAAATCCAATTATTTTAAAATCTGGGGAACAATAACAATGATAGAAAACAAACGCGTTTGTGAATTATATGAAACCATAAATAATAACGAAAACTATCTGCTATTATAAAGTTTACAATTGCAATAAAAGAAATGCTATCTAAAAATAAAATAAAATAGCATAAGGAGAAAACGTTATGTAAAGTGCCATATCTGTTATAACGGGCGCATATATAGCGTTCACAATACCGCTATGATAACCTGTTATAGCGTTTTCCGGACGCTGTATATGTGACATTTTCCTGTAGTGCATTTGAGAATGCGGATGAAGACCTTGTATTTCTGTAACAAAATTGAGAACTTCTCCATGGCAATGCAGCTTGTATGGAAAAGTAAACAATATCCAACGGACCACACATAACTAGACAATAAATTACTTGAAACCGTCGAAAAATGAGGCTTCGGTCAGAGACATAACAGGACCATCGTGAATCCCCACTGTTAAAATTGCTACTAGACAAACAACGCATCATATGCAAAAACTGTCGCACTAAGATCGTCGTCGGAGTATGATATGATGAGCTCATACCCACGTCGAGGGTAAGTAACTTCCATAGCAACACAACAACATCAACCGCATACATGGTCCCTTTTTCTAACACGATTTGAGCTGTTGGAGACACACGATCTATGAGGAAGCTGAACTTTCCACTGGTGAACAGCTTACTTGAATCGCAAGCAACGACAATCCAACAAAAAAATGTCGTAGACATGTAGCAAGGACCTGAGCAAGTAAAATCAGCTCCAATTATCCATTTAAAAACTGTGACCTGCAACTCTACCGGAAACGGTATGGCCATAACGCTAGAAAAATCTCGAAGGAGAAACAAAACAACACCCCTATATGATGTCGACGTCACATCAACAAAGTTATGGCATTGGAGTGAAATTTGGATCTCTGATACACCAGCAATAAAAATCAGGATTCTAAAAGATCCCAACACAACCCAAAGATGAGCATACTCACTGCTAGTAGAATTCTGAAACAGATTCCCAGTGTATTCTTCATTGGAAGTAAACTTGTTAGTCTTACCTAAGATCTCAACAAAGAACCCAATAAACTGTTGTTGTGGACCTTGTGGTTTGTCTGCCGCAAGCCTTTGGAAAACATTTAACCAACAGAACGAATGCGGTGGCACAAAAAAAATGTTCCCAAATGATAACCACGCATTAACACACCGGAAACAATGGTGGAAATTATACCCAAAACAGAGTAGCAACCACCATCTTAAACGCAACGATCCAACCAAAAATATTGGTTGCAACAACTCGTTCCTTGAACCATAAGACAAACATTGTGAGTACTGTTTACCACAAAGCAATTGCCTTATCTGAATATTAATCCTTTCTTGGCAAGGGTTGTCACAAAACCTGTTCCAAAGCCCCCGCAGTTCTATTAACTCTTCACTGCGTAAAGAATTATGTGAATGGAGACATGAAGGCAAAAAAATTATTGTGACTAGTTCGCAGGGCTTTCAATACTCTGTGAAAGCTAATGGGATATTATGTATCATATCCCACATGTTTAGGGAAATCATATCGTATATATTTATTCATAGCAGATATCGTATCATTGTATTTATGACTTAGGATTCTGTATCAGCTTATATAAGCTATGTAATTGACTCACTGCAATACATCAGAATATTCATTCGATCTGGTCTTCTCCCTCTGTTCAGTTCATGGTATCAGAGCCTGAAACACTTTTATAAACATTTTTTGTTCCCCGATTGTTCTTCTTGTTCTCCGATGGCTTCAGAACAAGTGACTCCGACCCGACCAACCCCGACTATGGCTGTTACGGAGGTTCGCCGTACGATCTCTCCGTACGACTTGACAGCCGCTGATAATCCTGGAGCGGTGATCTCTCACCCTCTGCTCATGGGTACGAACTACGATGAGTGGTCTTGTGGTATGAAGACGGCGTTGTTGTCTCGAAAGAAGTTTGGTTTCCTTGATGGTACCATTGCTCGACCGGCTGAAGGATCTCTAGATCTCGAAGATTGGTGGACGATTCAGGCGCTTCTTGTGTCATGGATCAAGATGTCCATTGACCCGGTGTTACGTTCGAATATCTCTCACCGAGATGTTGCTAAAGATCTGTGGGATCATCTCAAGAAGCGTTTCTCTGTCATGAATGGTCCTAAAATCCAACAAATCAAAGCGGAGTTGGCGTGTTGCAAACAGCGCGGTCTTGCCATCGAAGCTTATTTTGGCAAGCTGAATCGTATTTGGGACAGTATGGCTGCGTACCGTCCTCTTCTTGTCTGTAAGTGCGGCAAGTGTGAGTGTAACCTTGGCGAGGTTCACGAACGAGACCGTGAAGAAGACAAGGTGCATCAGTTCCTCTTTGGTCTTGATGATGCTTCCTATCGCACCGTGAGATCCAGTTTGATCTCTCGAGTTCCACTTCAACCGATGGAGGAGGTTTATAATATTGTACGTCAAGAAGAAGACCTCGTCCGGCATGGAAGTCAGACTCGTGATGATCAGCAGGAGATGAGTGCTTTTGCTGCTCAGATCAAGCCGGTGTCTCGTCGTGATGACAAGGACAAACCTCTGTTTTGTAAGCATTGTAATCGATCTGGGCATGGTTCCGACAGCTGCTATGCTATGATTGGTTACCCCGAGTGGTGGGGTGATCGTCCTAGGTCTCGTACGTCTTCTGGTCGAGGTCGTGGTGCGGTGAATATGGGTGGTCAAGGTCGTGGTCGCGGTGGTCCGTCATATGCCAATGTTGTCCATGTCACTGCTCCTCCACTTGTTCAAACTGCCAACCATGTGATCACCGACAAAGACAAAGACGGTGTTACTGGTCTTAACGACACCCAATGGCGAACTCTTATGTCTCTTCTCAATGGTGGTGCCAGTTCTAGCTCTGAAAACATTTCGGGTAAGTCTTCTTCTCCCTCTTGGATACTTGACTCTGGTGCCTCTCATCACCTTACCGGCAATTTTAACATTCTGCATAATGTGAGAAATATGGATCAACCGGTCTTGGTTATTTTAGCTGATGGTCGGGAACGTATCTCTGTTAAAGAAGGCACAGTGGTTTTGGGTGACAACTTGGTCTTGCAGTCTGTTTTTTATGTCCCTGGTTTTCATTCTGATCTGATTTCACTCGGCCAACTCATGGATGAAAATGGTTGTGTGGTTCAGATGGCTGACAAATTCCTTGTTATCCAGGACCGCGCTTTGAGGACGATGATTGGTGCGGGGAAGCGTGATGCTGGAACTTTCCGCTTCTGCAGATTGGAGTTGGCTGCTTCGGTGTCATCTCAGGAAGAGAAGTCTTATGAGCTGTGGCATAAGAGGATGGGTCATCCTGCTGCTAGGATAGTTGGTTCTCTCTCAAATATTGATGTTCCTGTTGTTTCTACAATTTCAAATAAGGCGTGTGATGTTTGTCTCCGCGCTAAGCATACAAGATCTGTTTTTCCTCTAAGCGGCAATAAAACAACTTCTATTTTTGAATTGGTTCATATCGATCTTTGGGGACCATACAAAACTCCATCTCATTCTGGAGCTCGTTACTTTCTAACAATTGTAGATGATTATTCCAGAAGTGTTTGGGTGTATCTGCAAGTTCACAAAACTGAGACTGCGGTTAACTTCAAACATTTTCTCTCCATGGCTGACCGTCAGTTTAAAACACGGGTTCAACGTGTACGCAGCGACAATGGTACTGAGTTCATCGCTATGTCTAGTTACTTTCGGTCTCAGGGAATTCTCCATGAAACCTCTTGTGTCGCGACACCACAGAAGAATGGCCGTGTAGAACGCAAGCATCGTCACATTCTCAACATTGCCTGCGCACTTTGTTTTCAAGCGTCTCTTCCCATTGAGTTTTGGGGAGAGTGTATCTTAACGGCTGCGTACTTGATCAATCGTACATCGAGTTCTGTTTTGAATGGTTCAACACCGTATGAACGACTTCATAACACGGCTCCTGCTTATGGTCACTTGCGTGTCTTTGGAAGTTTGTGCTATGCTTATGATCATGCTCATAAAGGTGATAAATTCGCAGCAAGAAGTCGTAAGTGTGTTTTTGTAGGCTATCCATATGGGAAGAAGGCTTGGCGGTTGTATGATCTTGAGAATCATGAGTTTTTTGTTTCTCGTGATGTCAAATTCTATGAGAGTACATATCCTTTTCACGAGGATTCTGCACAATCCTCTCTCGCTCGAATGGAAGAAGAAGAGGATCCTTTATGGGCTTCTCTCTCGGCTGGTCCATTACCTGATGACATTTCTAGGCCCATAAATCCTCAAGGCCCATCGAATGGTTTAAGTCCAAACCCAAATTTGTCTTCTTCGTCGCGACAATCCTCCCCGACTCCTGACAATCCATCTCCGATTCGACCTGATTCCTCTTCCGACGTCGGTGAATCAACTCCAGCCGATTCTGATCCTGACTCGCCTTCCCCCGCACCTATTCCAGCACCAGTTGCTTCTCCACCTCCGGCACCTATTCCACTTCGTCGCAGTGAACGAACACGGTCTCAGCCTGTTACTTTGAACGATTATGTCACAAATTCTGTCCAAACACGGTTTCTGCAACCTATCAAAGGTACGTGTTTGTACCCTATTCACAATTATGTTGGGAACACTCGTTTTTCTGCAACACATCGAGCGTATCTGGTCGCGGTTACGGAGGCCGCTGAACCTCGAAGTTTTAACCAAGCAGTTCAAAAACGTGTTTGGAAGGATGCAATGGGTACAGAGGTCAAAGCTTTGGAGGAGAACGAAACTTGGACGATTGAAGATTTACCCCCAGGAAAACGAGCTATTGGTTCCAAGTGGGTTTATAAAATCAAACATCGCGCTGATGGCACAATAGAGAGGTATAAGGCACGATTAGTTGCTCTGGGTAATAAGCAGATAGAAGGTATTGATTATGGTAATACTTTTGCTCCAGTTGCCAAAATGGAGACAGTTCGGTTGTTTCTTGAAGTTGCTGCAGGTCGAAACTGGGTTGTTCATCAAATGGATGTGCACAATGCCTTCCTCCATGGTGACCTTGAAGAAGAGGTCTACATGAAACCTCCTCCAGGTTTTCATGTAGCAGATGATAAGAAGGTTTGTCGCTTAAGGAAATCATTGTATGGATTAAAACAGGCTCCAAGGTGCTGGTTTGCGAAGCTGACAACCTCTCTTCGTGACTATGGTTTTGTTCAATCCATGTCTGATTATTCATTGTTTACGTTTGCTAAAGGGGGTCTTCAAATCAACATTCTCATTTATGTTGATGACATGATTGTCTCAAGTAATTCTCCTGAAGCGCTACAAATGTTCAAGGATTATTTGGCAAGTTGTTTTAAGATGAAAGATTTGGGACCTCTAAAATATTTTTTGGGCATTGAAGTGGCTCGGAGCACAGCTGGTTTTTATCTTAGTCAGCGTAAGTATGCATTAGAGATCGTTGCTGAAGCTGGTTTACTCGGCTGCAAGCCTGCTGATTTTCCTCTCGAACAGAATCATAAACTGGCTCTCTCAAAATCGCCTTTGCTTCCACAACCTGCACAGTATCGTCGACTAATCGGGCGTTTGATCTATCTCGCTGCCACACGCCCTGATTTGATTTTTCCTGTGCATATTCTTTCTCAGTTTATGCATCAGCCACGAAAGGACCATTGGCATGCAGCACTCCGTGTGGTTCGTTACATCAAAGGGACTGTCGGTCAAGGAGTTCTCCTAAAAGCTGCAACAACTTTCCAAGTTA
>NC_025696.1:18609870-18656811 GCF_000633955.1 Camelina sativa
CCCCGATTGTTCTTCTTGTTCTCCGATGGCTTCAGAACAAGTGACTCCGACCCGACCAACCCCGACTATGGCTGTTACGGAGGTTCGCCGTACGATCTCTCCGTACGACTTGACAGCCGCTGATAATCCTGGAGCGGTGATCTCTCACCCTCTGCTCATGGGTACGAACTACGATGAGTGGTCTTGTGGTATGAAGACGGCGTTGTTGTCTCGAAAGAAGTTTGGTTTCCTTGATGGTACCATTGCTCGACCGGCTGAAGGATCTCTAGATCTCGAAGATTGGTGGACGATTCAGGCGCTTCTTGTGTCATGGATCAAGATGTCCATTGACCCGGTGTTACGTTCGAATATCTCTCACCGAGATGTTGCTAAAGATCTGTGGGATCATCTCAAGAAGCGTTTCTCTGTCATGAATGGTCCTAAAATCCAACAAATCAAAGCGGAGTTGGCGTGTTGCAAACAGCGCGGTCTTGCCATCGAAGCTTATTTTGGCAAGCTGAATCGTATTTGGGACAGTATGGCTGCGTACCGTCCTCTTCGTGTCTGTAAGTGCGGCAAGTGTGAGTGTAACCTTGGCGAGGTTCACGAACGAGACCGTGAAGAAGACAAGGTGCATCAGTTCCTCTTTGGTCTTGATGATGCTTCCTATCGCACCGTGAGATCCAGTTTGATCTCTCGAGTTCCACTTCAACCGATGGAGGAGGTTTATAATATTGTACGTCAAGAAGAAGACCTCGTCCGGCATGGAAGTCAGACTCGTGATGATCAGCAGGAGATGAGTGCTTTTGCTGCTCAGATCAAGCCGGTGTCTCGTCGTGATGACAAGGAAAAACCTCTGTTTTGTAAGCATTGTAATCGATCTGGGCATGGTTCCGACAGCTGCTATGCTGTGATTGGTTACCCCGAGTGGTGGGGTGATCGTCCTAGGTCTCGTACGTCTTCTGGTCGAGGTCGTGGTGCGGTGAATATGGGTGGTCAAGGTCGTGGTCGCGGTGGTCCGTCATATGCCAATGCTGTCCATGTCACTGCTCCTCCACTTGTTCAAACTGGCAACCATGTGATCACCGACAAAGACAAAGACGGTGTTACTGGTCTTAACGACACCCAATGGCGAACTCTTATGTCTCTTCTCAATGGTGGTGCCAGTTCTAGCTCTGAAAACATTTCGGGTAAGTCTTCTTCTCCCTCTTGGATACTTGACTCTGGTGCCTCTCATCACCTTACCGGCAATTTTAACATTCTGCATAATGTGAGAAATATGGATCAACCGGTCTTGGTTATTTTAGCT
Source organism: Camelina sativa (assembly GCF_000633955.1). Classification (NCBI taxonomy): domain Eukaryota; kingdom Viridiplantae; phylum Streptophyta; class Magnoliopsida; order Brassicales; family Brassicaceae; genus Camelina; species Camelina sativa. The sequence continues at coordinate 18,611,159 of NC_025696.1, forward strand.
GATGGTCGGGAACGTATCTCTGTTAAAGAAGGCACAGTGGTTTTGGGTGACAACTTGGTCTTGCAGTCTGTTTTTTATGTCCCTGGTTTTCATTCTGATCTGATTTCACTCGGCCAACTCATGGATGAAAATGGTTGTGTGGTTCAGATGGCTGACAAATTCCTTGTTATCCAGGACCGCGCTTTGAGGACGATGATTGGTGCGGGGAAGCGTGATGCTGGAACTTTCCGCTTCTGCAGATTGGAGTTGGCTGCTTCGGTGTCATCTCAGGAAGAGAAGTCTTATGAGCTGTGGCATAAGAGGATGGGTCATCCTGCTGCTAGGATAGTTGGTTCTCTCTCAAATATTGATGTTCCTGTTGTTTCTACAATTTCAAATAAGGCGTGTGATGTTTGTCTCCGCGCTAAGCATACAAGATCTGTTTTTCCTCTAAGCGGCAATAAAACAACTTCTATTTTTGAATTGGTTCATATCGATCTTTGGGGACCATACAAAACTCCATCTCATTCTGGAGCTCGTTACTTTCTAACAATTGTAGATGATTATTCCAGAAGTGTTTGGGTGTATCTGCAAGTTCACAAAACTGAGACTGCGGTTAACTTCAAACATTTTCTCTCCATGGCTGACCGTCAGTTTAAAACACGGGTTCAACGTGTACGCAGCGACAATGGTACTGAGTTCATCGCTATGTCTNAACTTCAAACATTTTCTCTCCATGGCTGACCGTCAGTTTAAAACACGGGTTCAACGTGTACGCAGCGACAATGGTACTGAGTTCATCGCTATGTCTAGTTACTTTCGGTCTCAGGGAATTCTCCATGAAACCTCTTGTGTCGCGACACCACAGAAGAATGGCCGTGTAGAACGCAAGCATCGTCACATTCTCAACATTGCCTGCGCACTTTGTTTTCAAGCGTCTCTTCCCATTGAGTTTTGGGGAGAGTGTATCTTAACGGCTGCGTACTTGATCAATCGTACATCGAGTTCTGTTTTGAATGGTTCAACACCGTATGAACGACTTCATAACACGGCTCCTGCTTATGGTCACTTGCGTGTCTTTGGAAGTTTGTGCTATGCTTATGATCATGCTCATAAAGGTGATAAATTCGCAGCAAGAAGTCGTAAGTGTGTTTTTGTAGGCTATCCATATGGGAAGAAGGCTTGGCGGTTGTATGATCTTGAGAATCATGAGTTTTTTGTTTCTCGTGATGTCAAATTCTATGAGAGTACATATCCTTTTCACGAGGATTCTGCACAATCCTCTCTCGCTCGAATGGAAGAAGAAGAGGATCCTTTATGGGCTTCTCTCTCGGCTGGTCCATTACCTGATGACATTTCTAGGCCCATAAATCCTCAAGGCCCATCGAATGGTTTAAGTCCAAACCCAAATTTGTCTTCTTCGTCGCGACAATCCTCCCCGACTCCTGACAATCCATCTCCGATTCGACCTGATTCCTCTTCCGACGTCGGTGAATCAACTCCAGCCGATTCTGATCCTGACTCGCCTTCCCCCGCACCTATTCCAGCACCAGTTGCTTCTCCACCTCCGGCACCTATTCCACTTCGTCGCAGTGAACGAACACGGTCTCAGCCTGTTACTTTGAACGATTATGTCACAAATTCTGTCCAAACACGGTTTCTGCAACCTATCAAAGGTACGTGTTTGTACCCTATTCACAATTATGTTGGGAACACTCGTTTTTCTGCAACACATCGAGCGTATCTGGTCGCGGTTACGGAGGCCGCTGAACCTCGAAGTTTTAACCAAGCAGTTCAAAAACGTGTTTGGAAGGATGCAATGGGTACAGAGGTCAAAGCTTTGGAGGAGAACGAAACTTGGACGATTGAAGATTTACCCCCAGGAAAACGAGCTATTGGTTCCAAGTGGGTTTATAAAATCAAACATCGCGCTGATGGCACAATAGAGAGGTATAAGGCACGATTAGTTGCTCTGGGTAATAAGCAGATAGAAGGTATTGATTATGGTAATACTTTTGCTCCAGTTGCCAAAATGGAGACAGTTCGGTTGTTTCTTGAAGTTGCTGCAGGTCGAAACTGGGTTGTTCATCAAATGGATGTGCACAATGCCTTCCTCCATGGTGACCTTGAAGAAGAGGTCTACGTGAAACCTCCTCCAGGTTTTCATGTAGCAGATGATAAGAAGGTTTGTCGCTTAAGGAAATCATTGTATGGATTAAAACAGGCTCCAAGGTGCTGGTTTGCGAAGCTGACAACCTCTCTTCGTGACTATGGTTTTGTTCAATCCATGTCCGATTATTCATTGTTTACGTTTGCTAAAGGGGGTCTTCAAATCAACATTCTCATTTATGTTGATGACATGATTGTCTCAAGTAATTCTCCTGAAGCGCTACAAATGTTCAAGGATTATTTGGCAAGTTGTTTTAAGATGAAAGATTTGGGACCTCTAAAATATTTTTTGGGCATTGAAGTGGCTCGGAGCACAGCTGGTTTTTATCTTAGTCAGCGTAAGTATGCATTAGAGATCGTTGCTGAAGCTGGTTTACTCGGCTGCAAGCCTGCTGATTTTCCTCTCGAACAGAATCATAAACTGGCTCTCTCAAAATCGCCTTTGCTTCCACAACCTGCACAGTATCGTCGACTAATCGGGCGTTTGATCTATCTCGCTGCCACACGCCCTGATTTGATTTTTTCTGTGCATATTCTTTCTCAGTTTATGCATCAGCCACGAAAGGACCATTGGCATGCAGCACTCCGTGTGGTTCGTTACATCAAAGGGATTGTCGGTCAAGGAGTTCTCCTAAAAGCTGCAACAACTTTCCAAGTTAACGGCTGGTGTGATACTGATTACTCAGGTTGTCCTCTCACCCGTCGTTCTGTCACAGGATATTTGGTTCAACTTGGTACATCCCCCATCTCCTGGAAAACAAAGAAACAAGATACCGTTAGTCTTTCTTCTGCTGAAGCTGAGTACAGAGCTATGGTACATCTCACAAAAGAGTTACTCTGGATGAAGCGTGTTCTTGCGGACCTTGGCATTGCTCATAATCAACCTATGCGTGTCTTCTGTGACAGTAAATCTGCTATCTACATAACCACAAATCCGGTTTTCCATGAGCGTACGAAGCATATTGAAAATGATTGTCATTTTGTTCGGGAAAAGATCCAGTCTGGTGACATTGTTCCTATTCATGTCGGCACTGATGAGCAGTTAGCGGATATCTTCACCAAACCGCTTGGTGGTCCGTCATTTGAGATTTTTCGCCGCAAGCTGGGCATTCGTAATCTCCATGTTCCAGCTTGAGGGGGGGTAATGGGATATTGTGTATCATATCCCACATGTTTAGGGAAATCATATCGTATATATTTATTCATAGCAGATATCGTATCATTGTATTTATGACTTAGGATTCTGTATCAGCTTATATAAGCTATGTAATTGACTCACTGCAATACATCAGAATATTCATTCGATCTGGTCTTCTCCCTCTGTTCAGTTCAAAAGCAAATGAGACGCTCAGCCCAACAACCTAGAACAGAGCTTGATTTGTCTTCTTCCCCCACATTATTATAACCAGCAAAAGACATCCTCAACATACTACATTCACGTGAGAAGAGCATTATAAATATTTTATTTTCAATACATGAATCAACCTTATGCCTCTGATTTGTATTCCATGTTCCAATGAGATTTGCCTCTGCATTGAAAACGTCACGTTGTCGACACAAACAACGTTTTCTTGTGCTTTTTTCTCTAAAAACAAAATTAATAAACTCCATCCTTGAACTGCACACGTGGAGAACAAAACAGAGCTTACTTTTGTTGGAGATCGATTGGAAAAGACAACTCAAGCAAGGAAAGAACAAACAGAACTTGGATTCGTCGATGAAGAACAAACATAGCTCGTTTTTTTCAGCAGTCGATACAGAGACGGAAGAACACACATCACTTAGTCTCGTCGAAGAATCTGTGAGAGAAGAGAGCTCGGTAACAAGTTGAGTCGTCGAGGTTGAGTCACGTTCAAACTCAACACAGCGTGAGATACCTCATTCTCTTGATATGGCTTGTAGCTTGAATAAGAATCAGCTCTTTTTATTTGCCATTGACAGAGAACTCCAAAAAAAATTGTGTTTGCGATAACATGGGTTCCGTCTTTCTCAACATTGAGGTTACAACTGGAATCCACATAGATCTTGTTATAGAGGTAGAGCTCACGGACGCCGTGACAAAACAAAATAGTGCTCCGTCCACGATCTGGAGGTTCCTTGTTAATTTTCGAGTGGCGATTTATAAGACCAACAAAATAATATTGGTTTCTCTTATCCCCATACGTACCTTCTTTCTTGTCTGCAGTGTTATCTTTAATATAAAAATTCAAATCATCGACTCTCGGACCTTCTTCTTCTAGAAGAAACAATTTGTTTCCTCTGTTGTCACCATTACTATCAAAGATTGGCTTGTCGTTTTCTTCAGACACGTCGAAGATTGGGTCATCGAAAACTGGTGCACCACTCAGAACTACAAAAGTGTTGTCGTTGTGGAGAACATTGTCGTCGAACACCACCATGTTGGCCTCGTCAACGTGGTACACTGGCAGACCAGAAATCTCCTTGAAAATATCTTCACTTTGAAGAAACAAACTATTGTTCATGAGAGGAGAATCACTAGCAAAACTCTTTTCAGGGTCGGCGTCGTGTACGTCACTGAAACAATCATCATCGTTTCCTGCACCAGCAACATATTAAAGTCTTCATCACAATTTCACATATCAGTCCGTCGATCTGATTGACAAAGGTGTTGTCATCTTCTTTAGTGTCGTTGGTGTTGTTAAGATCATTATCACATTCAACGTCAACAACACCGTTCTCTTCTTCCACATCAAAATTATTCTCGACTTTGTCTTCTAGTTGATTAGCAACACCGTCACCGTCTTCTAAGTTGCAAACATCATCGCCTTTGACATCATATGTTGGAGCTGCAAAATACACCGTAGGAGACAAATCATTGTCATCACGGTAGATATCATGAACGAGTTTATCGTTGCCTTGAAAGTGACAACAAGGCTCTTTGTAATCCACCAAACGTGTTTGTCGTTTCAAATTTTGCAAACGAGTATACACCAAACGTGTGCAGATAACTTCTGCTTAAGTTTATCCCAAGATTTAATAGGGTTTTTGCCATCTCTCTTGCGTGTGGTCTTCACTTGCTGCCACCATGATGCGGCATGTCCACGAAATTTTTTAACCACAAGCGAAACAAATCGATCATTTGAAACACTTTTGAAATTCAAAAATCTCTTCAACATCCAAAAGCCAATCTAGTAATAAATTACTAGAAAATCCACCATGAAACTCGGGAATATCAACCTTAAAATCCATTGTAAGGAAATCAAACCACCAGGAACGTGATGAATCTGATACCGATAGAGAGCGAAAGCTTAATTAACAGACAAGAACGCTAGATCTCTAGGAGAATTCGGATTCATGAACGGATTTTGCTTAGAACATTGTAACTTGGATAGGGTCGAGATCGGAAGTGACGTGGTTTTGCAGGACTTGAACACAAGGTCTTAGGATTGAGATTCCTCCTCTCTAGGGTTTACACAAAGCTCTCGTAAAACTTGTTTATTCAATAATCGATAATTAACTTTACAAAACAGTCTCACGTCTCCTTAAATAAGAAAACCTAAACAAAACCCTAACCTAAAGAACTAAGTAAACCGACAACTAATATTCGAATCCCATTTATGCATTCAGTCCATACAAAACAAATCAATCGAAAAGCAAAGAAAAAGAGACTCTAACGTGATGAACACCAGAGACGCATGCGTCTCGAAGTTGCGCTGCATCACCATGACAATCCAGCGCTTAAAAGAGATCTGTGAAAGATATCTCCTGACCTCTTATTCCTCATGGAGACAAAGAACCCTTTAGACTCGGTTCTCAAATCTCTCCATTGGATTGACTATCCGTCCCATCATCTGGTGCCTCCACACTCTCCTGCAGCAGAGGTTATGGCTTTATTCTGGAAAGCAAACATAGAATTGGAAATTATCTCTTCTAATCAACACTTTATAGATACTAAGATCAAGGCTAAGGGCAGACCCTTTTACTCAACTTTTCTCTACGGGAAACCAGACTGATCCAAAAAAAAGTACAAGTGTGGAATAGTCTCCAAGAAATTGCCTTATCAAGATCAGGTCCATGGTTCATCACCGAAAACTTCAACGACATCATTAGCAGTGATGAAAAAGTTGGAGGACCAACTAGACCAAGGATTCTATTCTGATCTACAATTTTTTATGTCCTCATGTGATCTGTATGACCTAAAACATTGTGGCAACTTCTTATCTTGGAGAGGAAAAAAGAACAACCATGTAGTCTGCTGCAGAATGGATCGCGCAATGGCAAACAATGACTGGATTATTGCATATCCCTCAGATCGTAGTGAATACCTTCGCTTTGAGGGATCTGATCACCGACCTTTGGTAACCTCTTTCGACCATGGAAAGAAAAAGAGAAAGGGGATTTTCAGATACGATATACGCCTTAAAGAAAAGCCTGAAGTTACAAAGTTGGTCAAGGAAGTTTGGACCTCTGATCCTGAAGCATCAGTGGATCACCGTCTACACCTATGCAGATCAGCTATCATCAAATGGAGTAAAACACAACTGCAAAATAGCCAAAAAGAAATATCTTTTCTCAGGGAACAATTGGAAGAGGCTATGTGTGATGATGGCTCAAATCAAAGCTTTATAGATGTGATTAATCAGAAACTGCTAAGAGCTTACATACAAGAAGAGGAGTTCTGGAAGCAACGTAGTCGACAGTTGTGGCTTGCTTTAGGACACAAAAACTCGGGCTACTTTCATGCTGAAACGAAAGGGATAAGAGCATTAAATACTATCTATATTATTGAGACACCTACAGGTTCCCCAGTGTACGAGAAAAAAAGAAATTTTCAAAGTTATTGCAGACTACTTTAAAGATATATTTACCTCTCAGGAAGGAGAGATAAATTCACTGGTTGAAAAAGCTCTGCCCCATGCATAACTGCAGAAATGAACAATAGCTTGATAGCCATGCCAACCCCAATGGAGATCAAAGATGGTTGTTTCTCGATCCATGATGATAAAGCCCCTGGTCATGACGGATTCTCTGCTAGTTTTTTTCAAACTAATTGGGAGATTGTTACTGATGAGACCATTGTCGAAGTTCAATCCTTCTTCATTACTTAAAAGTCTCTGGAGCTAAAAAGAGGTGCTTTATGGCGGTTAAAACCGATATGAGCAAAGCCTATGATCGACTGGAATGAGATTTTATCAAAGCAGCTCTAGAATGTATGGGTTTTAACCTGGATTCTATGGATTATGCAATGTGTCTCTACAGTCTCCTACTCTTTTCTACTTAATGGGCAAGCTAAAGGTTTAGTAGTTCCAGAAAAGGGTATCGGACAAGGGGACCATCTCTCACCCTATTTGTTCATTATTTGCATTGAGGTCCTATCTGGTTTATGCCTTACAACGCAAATCAAAGGAAACTTACCAGGTCTCAGGGTAGCAAAAGGGAGCCCCATGATTAACTGTCTTCTCTTTGCGAATGATAAGATGTTTTTTTTTTGTTGTTCAGACCAACAAAGCTGAGAACTTTGAAAGCTATCCTGAAAAAATATGAAGACACTTCAGGTCAAAAGATTAATCAGGTTAAATCATCTATTACATTTTCAAGGAAAACCCCTACTGAGATAAGAGAAAGAGACAAAAGAGTTTTGGAAATTCAAAAAGAGGGAGAACAAGGCAAATACCTTGGTCTCCCTAAACTCTTTGGTAGGAAGAAAAAGGATCTGTTTACATCTATTGTAGACCGTATCAAACAAAGAGCTCTGAGCTGGTCCTCAAGATTCCTCTCTACAGTTGGAAAACTCATTATGCTCAAATCAGTCTTAGCCGCTTTGCCTACATATACTATGTCTTGTTTTCACCTGTCAAACTCCCATTTTGTAAAAAAATTCAAACAGGTCTTACCAGATTCTGGTGGGACTCTAACACGGGGAAAAAGAAGATGAGTTGGATATCTTGGAGGAAAATGAAAAGGTCTTACAAATCAGGTGGATTTGGCTTTAGAGAAATCAAAACTTTTAACAAAGCTCTTCTAGCTAAGCTCTGCTGGCATTTGATCACCAAGCCATCCACTTTGTTTGCAAAAGTCTTTCTGGGCAAATATTGTCAAGGTGCCTCTCTCCTAGATTGCACGGTTCCAAACTCAGCATCTCACGGTTGGAGAAGTATTTGTATGGTTCGGGACCTCCTGAAACCTCACCTTGGCAAACAGATTGGCTCAGGTGAATCCATACCAATGTGGAGAACCCCTTGGTTGTTTGTGAATTCCCTTGTAGCCTCCATGGGACCTCCTACTGAAGCATCCCAACATTATGTAGTGGCTGATCTCATCCTGCCAGGAACCAAGGAATGGAATAAATAACTCATTAGAAACATTCTACCAGAATATGAACAAGAGATCCTAAGCCTGAATCCAAGTTTTACGGGAGCATCTAATGTATGGAGGTGGTTACCCTCGAGCGATGGCATGTACTCAGCCAAATCTGTCTACTTTGAAGCTCTTTAAGCAGAGGAGGAAGAGGAAAGCACCTTTCCCTGCACGAATCCAGAGTTGTTTAACTGGCTAAAACATATTTGGTCTACTAAATGCTCACCAAAAACAAAGTTGCGATTGTGGAAAGCGGGTCAAAACGCCTTACCAGTTGGGGAGAACCTCTTTCATCGCCATGTTAGCGAGTCAATGAAATGTCCTCATTGTGAAGCCGAGGAATCGACTCTACACCTCTTTTTCCAATGTCCTTTTGCAAAGAACATTTGGGAATTGGCTCCCTACAAGAAGCGCTTGAATTTGGAAGAAATATCATCTTTCCAAGAAGGATTAGGGGCGACTAACAAGCTCATCTGCTTACCCCTCTCAGGTGTGGGAAACGGTCCTTTATCCCACTGGCTCATCTGGGTGATATGGACTTCTTGGAATCAGCTGACCTTCAACAAGAAACACACCTCAGTAGAGGAAGCTCTGACAACAACCATCATCCGAGCCCGAGAGTGGCAGAACGCACAACCCCACCAAGCTAAATTCTTTCCCAGACCACACCCTACCTAGATCCCCCAAGCTCCTCTGAATTTTCTAACCTGCTTTACGGATGCCTCGTGGAAGGAAGACGGACAGGCGGGAATTGGTTGGATCTGCAAGAACCAACAAGATCGGACAATATTCGAAGACTCTGCCTCTCTACCAAAGGTTGTTTCACCGTTGGTGGCCGAAGCTAAGGCAACTCTCGCGGTTGTTAGAGTTGCAATCGCATCAGACACCAGGAATATACTCTTCGCTTTTGACTCTTTAACCCTAGTCAAAGTCCTTAATCAAAAGCTCCAGCATAAGGAACATCACAGGAATGCTCATGATATCCTATCTCTATCTTTAGTTTTGGATAGATGCTCTTTGCATTTTATCTCGCGATCTCACAATCGCCAAACTAATGCTTTGGCAAAGGGGGCTCTTTCCCTTCTTTGTACGCAAACTTAGTTCCTTTTAATGGATAACACTCTTTTCCCCCAAAAAAGAAGATGTGTGATGTCTAACTTCGAATAGAGCTTAAGAAGTATTTCTTGCAGGCCTTTTATAGGAAAACACAGTAAAGAAGCCTGATCATTACCATACTTTTACTAGTTCAGACTTCATAACTTGGAAACCTAATTAATCTCGTCGAGATCTATTGTCCTGGATCCTATTAAAATCAAACTTGTACATCAAGCTCTACGTTGATATTGAACAGTAATAACAAACAATTTCCAAGCAATCTATACAAAGTCCAAACAAAACTTTGATTACTATTTTTTATCACCTGCCCTGCCCACTAATACTTGTCCCCTGGATATTGGAATTTGTTCTTACGATTGTACAATTACTTGACGCATGTTTTACTTGATGCCGCATGCCTTACTTGTTGAGAAGGTAGGCTTGGGCTTCTCGTCTTTTTGCTTACATTGAACCCTCTCGTCTTGTCTTGTTTTCTTTTCTTTTTTTCCTTTTTCTTTTTCTTAACACAGATTGAACCCTAGCTCTTGTTCTCTTCCAATTTATTATTCTTTTCTTCTTCCAATTTTTTCTTGCCTTAATCTTCCCACGTGCAGAATTGGATAAAACAACTTCACTTTATGAAATAACATAGTCAATATGCATGAACATTCTATGCGCTTGATATTTTAAAATTGTTAGCTTATGCATTTTGCCACTTCAATCCTTTTCAAATTCATGTTTTTGCTTGATCATTGATGTGCTTGTAAGGTATATAGCATGCTTAACATGTGTTTTGAAAAATTATTGTGTTTCCAAATTCCAATTATGTACGCTTAATTATATCATAGTTCATGATTAAAGGTACTCATAGTTTTCGGGAAGTCATTCAATTCAAAGTCTGATAGTTGCATTAAATCGTGATTATATATATAAACTAATCAAGATGTTGTTCGAATATATATTTAAAAACTATCAAAGTTGGGGATTTAATACAACAATTACAAAGCTTTGGTCTCACAAGGTAACAGTTGTGGAACGCAACAGGAAAATTACCAGAACTGTGGTGTCACAAGATAGCAGCTGTAAACGCAACAGGTGAACTGAACACGGGAAGAATCAAGCTGGAAATGAAGATGATGAGCCTGTTCGTTTCGTCGCCGCAAGTACCTGCGGCTACGGCAGCCGCATGTGTTGTTGTTCGTTAGGTTGCCGCAGGTGCTTGCGGCAAGACGGCGAACGCTGATTCTAATTTTGGACGTCGATTAGTTGCGGCGATCAAAAAGGTTGCGTTTGCTGCAGTCGCTGCCGCTGCCGCAGCCGCCTGCGTCAACGAAACGAACACGCCCGATGTGGCGTGATTGTCTATTGAATTTTGTTAAGTGTACGTCCTTGAGTGGCGGCCAAGATACTTACGAATCAAGCAAAATATTGTGAGAATATTTGGCGTCTAGGTTTAGCACATGTAGCCATGTAGGTGATGCACACTATATATTGTTGGCTAAGTTAATGGTGAGTAAACAAAGAGTGAAAGCATAGTTGTTGTTGTACAGTGAGTTAGGTAGTTAGGAATTGCTCATAACGACTCGTGTTGACTCCATGTAAATCTAATTAAGTAATTTTGGGTTAGCTAGGTAGATTAGGAATTACTCATGACGTGTAAATCTCATCATTCATACAAATATTTTAGTTGTACCAGTCAAACCGATGATACAAAGATGACACACCATAGACACGTAGACAGGGGTGGATGATGTAAGTTTTTAAGTATGAGGACCTATATATATCCGATGAGATGAGATGAGATGAGTCCTCTGTGTACCACATCATCTACGGTTCAAATCCCTACATTTCCAATTCCATGCACATGGACATGGGATGTTTCACATAATTCCAAATAAAGATATAAAATTGTGAAAGGAAGATAAGGACCAGAGGGTGAAATTAGCCAAATCTTTACTATATAATTGATATAGACTCAACGTCCAAATCATAGAGAAAAATCCAAAAGAAAAGAAAGAAAATAATAATCGATGGAGGCGATGAAGGTTGAAACCATCAGTAAAGAAATCATAAAACCATCTTCCAAAACGCCAAATGATCTTCGAACTCTCCAACTCTCTATTTATGACCACATCCTCCCTCCCATTTACACCATAGCCTTTCTCTTCTACACCAAAGATGATTTGGTCTCTCGAGAACACACTTCACACATACTCAAGACTTCTCTATCCAAAACCTTGACCAAGTTCTACCCTCTTGCCGGAAGAATCAATGGAGTCACCGTAGACTGTAACGACGAAGGAGCTGTCTTTGTCGAAGCTGGTGTCAATGATTGTACTCTCTCTGGTGTTCTGAGATCTCCGGATTTCAAAGCTCTCCAACATTTGCTTCCTCTAGACATCGTCGAAAACCCGTACGAGGCTGCTGCTACGTGGCCTTTGCTGATAGTGAAAGCGACTTATTTCCAATGCGGAGGAGTGGCCATTGGAATATGCATCACTCACAAAATCGCGGACGCAGCCTCCATCTCCACGTTTGTTCGGTCTTGGGCAGCCACGGCTCGAGGAGAGGACGATGCTGTGACAGGAAATCCTGAATTTGCCGCAGCCAATTTCTATCCACCAGCTAATGAGGCCTTTAGGCTTCCAGTGGACGAACAAGCCAGCAAGAGAAGCAACATCACGAAGAGATTTGTGTTCCCTGCGTCTAAGTTGGAAGAGCTCAGGGAAAACGTTGCTAGTAAAGAAGCCTTAGATAGACCTACACGGGTGGAGAGTGTCACTGTGCTCCTTTGGAAATGCTTCGTCGCAGCTGCATCCTCAAAGAAATGTGATCACAAAGTGCTGATCCAGCTAGCTAACTTGCGCTCCAAGATACCTTCCCTTCAAGAAAGCCTGATTGGGAATGTCATGTTCTCTTCTGTAGTCTTGAGTATTGGTCAAGAAGAGGAAGTTAAAAATGAAGAGGCCCTTAGAGACTTACAGAACAAAAGGGAGGAGTTATGAATTGTGATCGAAGACGTGGAAAGGTCATCTGACTCATCTTCCGTGACCGGATCTAAGCTAGCACTTTTGATGCTCACTAAGTATTCGCAGTTGAGCTCTGAGACTCACGAACCCTATACCGTGAGTAGCTGGTGCAAGCTACCACTTTACGAGGCTAGCTTTGGATGGGGATGTCCAGTTTGGTTTGTACGAAATGTGGCTCCCGAGTTTGGTAACTTGGCCTGGCCATTCTGATGGATTCCAAGGACGGACAAGGGATTGAAGCGTTTGTCACCCTGCCTAAAGAGAACATGTTGTCATTCGAACAGAACCCAGATCTGCTTGCATTTGCTTCCCTGAATCCTAGTATCTTGGTTTAAATTATGTACTCTAACTTACTGTTTCCTGAATAAAGAGTTGATTCATTGTCTTCACGATGTGCTACAAGAAATGTAACCTATAAGAAAAATAACTTGAAGGTTTTATTAACATAATTTCTCTCGTGGCATAACGTAATGCAAATTACATACTAAACCCTAATAATTTATATTTAATTTATTGTACCATCAAAACCGAACCAAATTCAAACCAAACTATACCTGAAATATTTAGTTAGACTAAATTAAGATTAAACAGAATTATGTTAATTTGGTTCGGTATTATGGTTCTCTTGTGGAAAAGTCAAAATTGGTAACGCTTGCACAAAAGCGATAGAGATCTCCACAAAATGCGAGGAAAATAGAGGGAAGAAAAGAAGGAATGTAAACACGTGGCTCTGAGCTAGTTGAGCTTTAATTTGTGTAAGGCGTTACCAATTTTGAATTTTCCACAAAGAGTAAGCGTTACCAAGTCTGCATGTCAACATGGAACTGAGCTTTAATGTGCAGAACGACATACATTGTTTGTTATTTGTCACATGTCTTACGTACGCTCATCATTTGTTTTCACTGTCCCAAGTTCCACGTTCACATGCAAACTGATCCCCGAACAAGTGGCCTGGAGAGCTTAGAGATTTTCAAAGCCGGCTTTTGGGGCACATACCTCGCTCTCATATTTGATTAGTTTTCCACATTTGACTATACTGTACGTACGTGTCAAACTTTTCTTTCTTTCTCTACCGTATTTCAAAAATTCCAGCAAGGCTGAGGAAAATGTCTAGTGACTAGTGCATGTATCCTGAACCAGTGATTGGAAAAAAAACTAAGAAGCTTAAAAATGCACTTAACGACCTAATTAAAGGGATTATATATATGAACAAAGAGAATCCAAAAGTCTACTCAAACTGATGTCTATCAATTCAGCAAGTGCATAATAAATGACTTATATTATGGTTAAGAAAAGAGATTAAAATAAAGATAATGAGTCCTCATTTTACTTTAAAATTTTCTTTACATAGTAATTTTCTTATTAATAAATACATGTACTTTTCACATATATGAGAAAGTTATCGAATTTTTAATCAAACATATTATTTTTGTAAGATTCAATATTTTGTAGTTCATTGTGAACTTTATTGGCAAAAAAGTGCTGTGTTGTCCATAGTGCTTAGGATCGTGATGCATAATATATACATACTAGATTATGACCCGTGCTAGAGCACGGGTTGAAATCTATATTAACATATGCCCTTTTAGTTTTGTTTATTTAAAAAGTTATTAACAACCAACTTCTAAAATTTTTCCAAAACTAACATTACTACAGATTTTGTTTCCTAAATATTTTACATTTCATTCCAACTAAATAAATAATAGCAATCAATATGGAAATAGAAATTATCATATATTTACCCACACATTCTGTTGTGTTTTGAAGATATTTTATATCTGAATCCATCGCAAACAAAGAAAACAACAATTCGATTCCCATTTTGTTTTTCAAAACCTGTGAGCTTTGATTTTTAATCTAAGAAAAACTTTGATTGACATTTCTTTAAATATTAACATATATAAACCTAATAAAAACGTTAAAAATACTATATAATGTGGTTATATAGTAGTCAGTAGATACGTTATAAAGAAGACATGTTGGAATTAATAAAATATTATTAAATTTGTGTTAACACGGGTTAAATCCTCATTTAATTATCTATCAACACTACTAATATTAAATTTGACATAAAATCAAGTTACTTTAACTAAGATTGTGAAAAATAATTAAATCATTAGAAAAATATGACTTAATCACAACATATAAATTACTTATTATGTATTTAGATCCCTTATTTTTTGTTATAATAACTAAAAATCAAAATAGAATCTCAAACACTAAACAAAAAAAGAAACTAAATATAACAAACAAATGGTCAGGAAGTGTATTGCGGGTTAAAAAAAATAATATAAACAGTTATCTGCACAACAATCAGAAAATTTAGTTATTTCTCTATTTACAAAACATCCAATATTTAACAAATAGATAACATAAATATAAATTATAATAAAAATTATATGCACGCGGTGTACCGCGGGTTAAAATCTAGTTCTTTTTATTTCTATTATAATTTTAGAATAAAATACGATTCCGAAGATCACGATTAATGCTAGATTAGGACCTTAAAAACTTTTAAAATCAATCATAGAAATTATATTTTATTCTAAAATTATAATAAAAATAAAAGAAATTTCAATATTTGCTCTAGCACGGTCCTAATCTAGCATTAACGTTTAATTTTTAATTTCTGAATACGATCTCGAAGATCAAGATTAATCTTGTTAAATTAGCGAGATTTGATTCCTTTTTTATGATTGAGAGTATATTTTTATCTTTTTAATAACTTTTTTATTGATGTGGTTTATCAATAAGATCTGTGGAAAACAAATTGATAATATTGTGATTCTAGATATTTGGAACCATATACGTGATCTTCCAAAAATAAAGTTTGGAATATCCATAAACTATCAATTTGGAATAACCAGTTTAAAATTTTCGGTTACAATTAAGGTTTTATTTGTTACAATTAATATATGAATTAATTTATAATCTATAATATAAACTATTTGTAACCATTTATTAAAATTATAAAGTCTACCAAAACAATGTTATGTACTTCCGTTTTATTATATAAGAGATGTTCACCGCGACTTATCAGGTCAGTTACGACCCTTTTAATTCGTTTGTGGTGAATGGTGATCCGTAGGTTCTATTTCCAACATTTAAAGGTATGTTGTAAACGTAATGGTTATTACGTACAATATATTCAAGATTTGATCTACGCAAGTTCTTTGGATCGATGAGATATTTCACACACACATATATATTATTAAATCACATATGGTGTTATTAGGTGATACAATACAAGTGACCCTTTCTTTAACAAAAAAATATACAAGTGACCCTGTATGCTGTATGTATGTAGACAAATAATGAGCAAAAATGGCCATTTGCAGCTTAGCGAACTCATCTTCTACACATAGCCCGAAAACAACGCCAAAGAGAATGTAAGTTTTGGAGAGAACGACCTTCGTCAATTGGGCTCGACCTGGGCTGAGACCAAATCCTCAAGGGCTAATTTTTTTTTTTTAACAATTAGACCACAAAAGGCTGGTTTATTAGTCAAATCCCTACATTCGTAGAGAGTGGGACTCGATTTCTGGTGTAATTATACCTTGTACATTAAGGACTTACCATTGGCCACTGCACTATAGTCACTTTACTCGATTCGATGATTATGGTTTGGAAATAAAAAATACTATAACATTATTAATCTTCGAATTAGCTAGTAATATTGAATCTTTACATTCTAATCTTACTAATTCCATATTAATAATTTTAATAAACCTGAATTTGAATAAAATCTATACTATTAAAAGGGAAGCATTTTTAATAAGTAGACATAGGTTAAGAGATTATTACATGAAATGCCACTGAAAACAGAATAAGGATATATATAAATCATGTATCCAAACAGATTGATATTTAATAGGAGTCAAACAGATTGATATTAGTTGTATTAGCTGAACCGAAATTAAAAGATATAACCCTAAAAAATCGGGTGCAATTAAGATGGGTTCTAAATCGGTTTCCAAATAGATCACAGTCTAATAATAAAAATTACCTAACATTTATGAAAATTAAATTTATTACCATAAAAATCGGACACTTAAATTCAGAATTATATATATGTAAACATATTTAACTTGGTAATATATTTAGATATATTTCTGGAAACAACAATTTATTATATAAGGAATTGAATTGGTCAAACCTAATTTGATATTATAAATGACGTGGTTAATTAAAGAAAGTAAATATAGAATTATCAGAAATGGAAATAGATAACATTAGATTTTCAAATTTCTTTAAAAACTTAACAATATTTTTTATGAAAATAAAACAATAATTAATAATAAGAAAATAAATAATGTAACAACTAAAAAAGGAGTATGCTCTTTTATATTGATTTCAAACTGATTAATAAGAAGAAAATATTTAAATTATAGGTAATATATATATATATATATCCAAAAATTATTATTTTAAAACTTATGAAAGTTTTTAATGTTCTTAAATAACAGAGCTACTAAATTTAAATTTTGTCTAAAATCTATTTTTACAAAATTATTATATTTAATTAAAATAAATAACGATTAATAGTATAAATTAAAATCTATAATAAAATTTCATCGATTATGGTGTGAATTAATTGAAGATAATTGAAGTAATTAGTTATTTTGAGTTATGAAACAAATATTCAAACAAAATATAGGCGATATGATGGCGAATTTTGTGGAAACTATCAACGAACAATTACGAAATTTAAGCAATATATTTGGCAAACAATATTTTAATAATAAATGAAAAATCATAGACAGATACTGAACTTTTTCTATACCATTTTTCTATGTATAACGAAATTTTTTGTTTAAGCCTAGAATATATTTTTTCGTTTTTCAATTTTAATAGCACATAATTTTTTTGTTCTTTTTGCTAATTGAAGATCTAATTTGAGTTTTATATTCTTGATTTCAGCGTTCGAATAGAGCATGGAAATGGTTGTTTCTCCACCTTGTGTGTCACTGTTTCTTCAAACCAATGGTACTTTGATCTATTTATTCTTTAAATTTACTTAGTTTATTGACTTTGTAGATTTTATATTATGTTAAAGTTTGATCTTTCTTTTTTATGACACACCCTTGATTGAAAAATCATAAATATCGAGTTTTTATTAAATACTAATCAGGATATGGATAAGAGAAGGAAGAGCAGTTGGTAGAACATGGATCCTCAAATCAAGTAATCGAGCTAGATGGTATGAAGCATGACTACATCATTCTGGCTTTTTCATTTTGTTTAAAGGTTAGATTTTCAAATTTGTTTTAAAATTTAATCATATTTTTTTATGAAAATGAAACAATAATTAATAATAATAAAATGACTAATGAAACAACTATAAAAGGAATATGCTCTTTTATATTGATTTCAAACTGATTAAAAAGAATATATTTAAATTATAGGTAATATATATATCCGAAAATTATTGTTATGAAAATATTTTATTGTTCTTAAATAATAGAGCTACTAAATTCTAATTTTGTCTAAAATCTATTTTTATAAAAAATATTATATTTAATTAAAATAAATAACGAATAATAGTATAATTTAAAATCTTTAATAAAATTTCATCAATTATGGTTTGAATTAATTGTAGTAAAGGTTATTTTTAATGTATCATTAATTTGTGTGTTTTGTTTTTGAAGATTTGTTTTTGAGGATGGCAAACTTTGGTTTGATATTTTGGACTTGGGAATTAAACACATTAAGAAATTTATTGTTTGGTATTTAAATTAGCTAATAATTAGGGTGTGTTTATGAAGAGTTTTAGCCAAGGAGAATGTTGGATCACACAAGAAACAAGTACAAAACCATTTTACCAGGGAGTAGTACAATTAAGAGACTTTAATTGTGACGTGAAGACTATACTACTTGTGATTGATTTTATTGTGTTTAGACTTTTAAATGGGAAAACATGTAATCGTATTAAGGAGCAAGTGCATCCATCCACACATATTAAACTATTTGAAATAAACTTTTTGTATATCAATAATTTCATACCCAATATTTATGAAAATTATATTTAAGAAGTTTCCATAACCATTTCTATTAACAACAACATAACTATATGTTCAGAACCGTGCCATAGTTAGGAAAAAAGAAACATTCGCTTAGGGCATCAAATTTTGGAGAAAATATTAGGAGCATATATTATTTAGACTTTAGTCCTAATAAACTTATGTTTATATGAGACTTAATGGTTATGCTAAAATAATGTGTTAATAATATAGATAAATACGAAACAAATATTGGGCTTTGATATGGGCTTAATTAAGTGAGTAGAAAACAATTACTTCAACAATTAAGGTTTTTTAAAAAGTTAATAAATATTTAGGGTAAGCAAAGAAATATATATCCCTTTCTCCTCTTTTCTGAACAGAACTCAGTAAACAAAGTTTTCCTCTTGGCACAACTATGTATATGTTACAAGAAATCAAATATTACTTATGAAAACAACACCGCACGTACGTGCGGGTCCGTATCTAGGCACGTACGTGCATGTTTGAATCTCTTACATATTCTTTATTCGTTGGACTAAAATATACAATATCAAATAGTTAAATAAAAACTTAACATATAATGGGCATGACATATTTACTGTCCCAAAATAACATACCACATTTCTCTTACTATTTTTTTAATGTGATTATCTTTGTTGATAACAGAAACAAATCCAATCACTCTTTTGTCTAAACCGAATTAAAAACAAATCAAAATTGGTAGAATATGGATATTGAATGTGTCTAACATTTCTAAAAAATAATACATTTACAAACATAACTTCATATATATGTAATATATTATAAAGCAAACATAGTTTTTTAAATCAACCCCGCACGTACGTGCGGGTCCGAATCTAGTTACCTTTTAAAAAATTACAAATCGTAATTAACCTTACCATAACTTGTATAAGTGGTTTGTATTAGTGTTGTCGTTACTTATGGGAAAACACTTAGGTTCACTCCTAGGGTGAACCTTCTTGTTCACTTCCTCATTTTCAACCAATCAGAATCTTCTATACATTATTTTTATTTAAAATAATAAATCAAAATTAAATTAAAAAACAAAACAGATTAAGGAAACAAATTTTGTATAATTTTTTTTAAGGAAAGTTAAATATTTGCTTGGTTTATATTTTACAACTAGAATGAAATGAGGTATCGGTTTGGGTTCACAAATAAGGTGATTAGGGTTTAGATTTTACAATTCAAACAAAAGTATATGTCGGTTTGGGTTTACAAATGAAGTGGTTAGAGTTTAGATTTTACAATTAAAACGAAATTATATGTCGGTTTGAGTTTACAAATGAGATGGTTAGGGTTTAGATTTTATAATTAGAATGAAATTATATGTCGGTTTGGGTTTACAAATAAGATGGTTAGGGTTTAGATTTTACAATTAGAATGAAATTATATGTCGGTTTGGGTTTACAAATGAGATGGTTAGGGTTTAGATTTTACAATTAGAATGAAATTATATGTCGGTTTGGGTTTACAATGAGATGGTTAGGGTTTAGATTTTACAATTAGAATAAAATTATATATCAGTTTGGGTTTATAAATAAGCGGTTTAAGATTTTAATTTTACAGATTTTGTTTCTTTATTTTATAAAAAGGTGAATGAATAGGTTCTTAAATGCATTATGACATGTCAGATTTTTATTAGCTTGAGAATTAAACAAAGGGATTCACCTTGAACCCAAGAATTGTTCTTTTTATTACAAAACCCAACTACAATATCCACCTCATTAATCTAATGAATCTAAACACCTAATCTTAGATTTACCAAACTAATTGAGAGAGATAGAGTGGGCTGGCCAAACACCATCACATTTTTCCATTAAGACTAAGCTAGATCAATACGACTTACTTCATTGTTGGTAATTCATATCTACTCTAATCTAGTTAAGTATATCTACAAATATTAATGGGTTCAACTTCAAATTTGTGTACAAATCAAATTCTATATTAGTGTGTATATATATACTATAATACTTAGTACACATCATATAAACACACATTCATATCCGTAAACAGCAAGAAAGCTCACAAGCAAGCTCCTCCAATGGCGGATTCAAACTCTTCTCTCCTTTTTCTTAGCGAAAAGATATCACACAAAAGCTATGTTTTGAGAATTGTGGATCTCACGATTCTCGGCCTTCTTTTTTCTCTTCTCTTATACCGAATCTTACATATGAGCCAAAATGATAATGTTTGGCTTGTGGCTTTCCTCTGTGAATCTATTTTCTCATTCATATGGCTGATTATTACCTGCATAAAATGGAGCCCTGCTGAAGATAAACCCTATCCAAATAGACTTGATGAAAGGTACCATTTTATTTACAAATAATGAAGATATACATTAAAAACCCTATAAAATAATATTAGTCAAACAATGATCCATATAATTTCATCCAAATAAAATCAAGGATTTACATATTTAAAATTTTACAGTCTCGTCTTAAACAATTACGAAACATTATTCATTTCGATGTTATCTTCCTCCTTTTTTTTTTTAATATGCTACAAACTTTTAATTTCAGGGTTCATGACCTTCCTTCAGTAGATATGTTCGTTCCCACGGCAGATCCCGTTAGGGAGCCGCCAATTATTGTTGTGAACACTGTGCTCTCGCTGTTAGCTCTGAATTATCCAGCGAATAAACTAGCGTGTTATGTATCAGACGATGGATGTTCACCTCACACTTTCTTCTCACTTAGGGAAGCTTCTAAGTTCGCCCAAATTTGGGTTCCCTTCTGCAAGAAATACAACGTCAGAGTTAGAGCTCCTTTTAGATATTTCTTAAACCCTCTGGTCGTAACAGATGATTCAGTATTCATTAAAGACTGGGAAATGACGAAGGTGAGTTTGATTATTTAATTGGCATTTGGGGTTGTTTAAAATAGAAGGTTCTGATTTTTAAAACAAACTCATACTGGCTTGTTCTGCCGGTCCAACCGGAAACACTCCTTGCCAAGTTTGAGTTGAGATACAAACACATTTTAACTGAACAAGTAAAAGGATGAAACACATCTGAACCGATGACTATTGTTCACAAAATTTAAGTGATCACCATTCTCTGATTAACCACGTTTCTCTCTTTATTTTATCATCTCTTTGTTTCTTTATATTATATATAAAAAAAACTGAAGTAACTATTTTAGCATTTAAACATTATGTATATGTTGTTTTCATATTATATATTGGAAAATTTTATTTATTCTGTTTATTTTTGTATTAATATAAAGAGGGAGTATGAGAAGCTATGCAGAAAAATTGAAAATGCCACAGAAGATCCCCATTGTTTGGATGCAGATGATGATTTTGAGGCTTTCTCAAACACAAAACCAAATGATCATTCAACTATAGTTAAGGTATTATTATATTCAAGGAAACTATATGCCAAAACTTTTTTTTATTTTTTTAAATGTCTACTTTATCGTTCTGGACAGATCATAAGGTTTGATTATGTCGATGATTGAAATCCTGTTTAATGTGTCATGAGAAGGTGGTATGGGAGAACAAGGCAGGCGTGGGAGACGAGAAAGAAGTCCCTCATCTTGTATACATTTCAAGAGAGAAAAGACCCAATTGCCTTCATCATTACAAAACTGGAGCCATGAACTTTCTGGTTAGTGATTTATCTCAGACATCTAATTTCTTCTCTCTCTCTCTTTAGTTTCAAAGTAAGTACATAAGTTGTGACCGGCCTGTCATGGTTACAATATTAATTGGTTGAGATATAGATTAGTATTCATCCAGCATACGAACGTTTGATTATTATGACTTAAATTACGTACCTCGAAATAGTAGGAGTTTTCGTTAGATATGAGGATTACAAAAGAAATGACGAGCTTCGATATATATAGAGATTTATACGTCCTTTCAAGGTAGGTAAAATAGTAGTATAAGAGAACTATACTTATATATATCACAATAACAGTATAGCAATATCGAATATAAATTAAATTCCATATTTATGTCTTTAAATTCAATTGAAGTAGTACGTATTAACGACTGCTTGCTGTTATAATAATCAAAATGTTATGAGCCTAATATTTGAACAGTTAAGAGTGTCAGGGTTGATGACAAATGCACCATACATGTTGAACGTAGACTGTGACATGTATGCCAATGAAGCAGATGTGGTGCGACAAGCAATGTGTGTGTTTTTACAAAACGCAAAGAATTCAAACAATTGCGCTTTCGTTCAATTCCCTCAAGAGTTCTATGATTCTTACGCCAGCGAATTCTCCGTCCTACAATCGGTGCAATCTCTCCCCTTCTTTTAGCATTTTTTACTTGAACTTTTTGATCACTTCAATGTCATTTTATCGACCCATGTTTACTCTTTGTTTATACGTTAAAATTAGTATTTAGGACGAGGAGTTGGGGGAATCCAAGGACCGATATATTGTGGCTCTGGATGTTTCCATATTAGAAGAGTTATGTACGGATTATCAACGGACGATTTAAAAGACAATGGAAGTCTTTCTTCACTTGCTACAAGTAAGTAATAAGAAAAAGTAAGAGATTTTCATATATTCCTCGACAACATTCTATTTAAAATATTTTAAACATCATATAATGTATATTAACCTTTTTACTAGTTTCATGATTGTCTTACTTTTAATATTTGTTTTTCCAATCTGGTGTGCAACAGTGTTAGTTTTAGTTTGAAATGATTCTCTTCTTAAAGAACCCTCAAACTTCTTTTTTCTTTTTTTTTGGAAGTCTACTTTCAACCGCAAAATACGCAACCAAAACTTTTTTTGAGTTGTAATAAACCCGTATACAATTTTAATATCACTCAACTCAAGTATACAATTTTAATATCACCGACAACACCACAGTTTCATTAAACGCGTCTTAGAACAATTGGTAATAAGTTTGTGGTCGTAATGTGGAGGGTTTGGATCTCTCATTTTATAGTATCTTCTTCGAACTATTTCATCTTAGACGTAGTTTCAAGAGATGATAAATATTTCATTCTTCACACTTTCATTTTTCATTATTCTACTAACATTCCTATATATTCATCTAACATTCAATTCATCATAATTTTGTTATTCTACTGTTCAACTAGTATTCAGTCATTTCACTATTCATATATTAAATCATTAAAGTCTTTCGGAAAAAGTCCACTCTTTAGCATTTAAGTGCGTTTTTATCGGCCTGATCAACTGATAGATTTTTTTTTTTTTTAATTCATTAAAGATTTGTTATTGTTATTTTATTAAGGTGAGTTTTTGGCTGAGGAAAGTCTAGTGAGGAAATATGGGACCTCTAAAGAGCTCCTGAAATCGGTGACGGATGCATTACAAAGAAAATCAAATCCCCAAAGTAGCCTTACAAACTTCATTGAAGCGGCTCAAGAAGTGGGGCATTGTCACTACGAGTACAATACCAGTTGGGGCAACGTAATGTTACCTTCTCATTTAATCAGTTTATTCTAAAATCAAACATATCACGAAATATTAACGTGTCGCTTCCTTGAACTTAATGAACTTTTCCCATAGTAATGTGTTTTTCTTTATAAATCGTGCAGCTTGGTTGGTTATACGGTTCAGTGGGAGATGATATAAAGACAAGTATTGAAATCCATATGAAAGGATGGACTAGCTCATTCATTTCTCCGGATCCACCTGCGTTTCTTGGATCTACGCCATCGGTAGGACTAGAGACGATAGTCCAACAGCGACGGTGGGCTACAGGAGCGACTGAAGTCCTTTTTAGCAAACAAAGCCCGTTGATCGGTTTTCGCCGGAAAATAATATTCCGACAACGGTTAGCTTATTTTTGGATTCTCATGTGTATAAGGTCAACCCCTGAGCTCATTTATTGTCTCTTGCCTGCTTATTGCCTACTCCACAACTCTACCCTATTTCCCAAGGTGCCTTTCTCTCTCTCAATATAGTTTAGTTTATTTTGATAAAGTTAATTTGACAAAAAAGTTTAATATTTTCTTATATCTTTTTTTTTTCTTGTGGGATTTAGGGACCTTGTCTAGGCATAATAGTGACACTTGTTGGGATGCATTGTCTCAACAGTCTATGGCAATTCATGAAACTTGGTTTTTCGGTACAATCATGGTATGTCTCCCAATCACTTTGGAGAATAATAGCCACTAGCAGTTGGTTATTTAGCATTCAAGATATCATACTCAAGCTTTTTGGAATCTCGGAAGTAGGGTTTGTAATCGCTAAAAAGACTATGCCTGATTCCAAATCAGTAGATGGGTCTAAACCATCACAAGGAGAAGATGATGGGCCAAAATCAGACTTAGGCAAATTTGAATTTGATAGCTCGTGTCATTTCATTCCCGGCACATTTATTATGTTGGTGAATCTTGCCGCTCTAGCTGAGTTTTTGGTTCGTCTACTACAGTCGAGTTGTAGCCATGGAGGAGATGGGTCGGGTTTTGTGGAGGCTTGTGGATGTATTGTGGTGGTTATGTTGTTCTTTCCATTTCTGAAGGGTTTGTTTGAGCATGGAAAATACGGTATCCCATTGTCTACGCTTTTTAAAGCTGCCTTTTTAACACTTTTATTTGTTGTTTTCTCGGTGGGAAACTAGTGTGGCGGCGATATGGTTTGTTTGTTGTGCAAGTTGCACAATAGGTGGAAATCCACTTAGATCATTGTTTATCAAAGGTTTATTAATACTCTACACCAGTTCTGGAGTTTGGGTATCAGGAAATGCAGTTTTTACAGGTTAATGGTACAAATCTTATCCGAGGTTCAAATGTATTGCAGAAAGAGCCATCAATAAATCCACAAAACTTAGAAGTCATTTATGTTTTAGTATCTATAATTTTAATATCTACGAAATTGAAAATAAATATTTTATACTTTGTTCTATGAAAATTGTAATACATTTACCTGTGTTCTAAGAATGTTAAAAGACATATTCTTAAGTTTTTTTCATATTATGTGAAAATTAGAAAGTACACTATATGATGTACTTGGAACACTTAAAATAGGAAACTGAATATTTCAAGCCTTTTTAGATTTCGTCTTTATGCTTGAGAATATAAGATAGTCATAGACCAAACATCGCTTTGTAGCAATCTATATATACATTTTTTAAGTACATTTTTTCTACTCTTTTATTTATAGTTATTTTTGTAAACTGTTTACAAATTTAATCTCTAAAAATTTTTCAAAAAAGCATTATTTCAAATTTTGTTTCTTAAATATTTTACATACCATTCCAACTAAAAATTACAGTAGAATCAATATGGAAACATAAACTATTATATATTTAATCACATCTTCTATTGTGTATTGAAGATATTCTATCTCTGAATCTTTTGCAAACAAAGAAAACAACAATTTGATTCCTATTTTGTTTTCCAAAACTAGTGAGTTTTTGATTCTTAACGTAAGAAGAACTTCGATTCACATTTATTTTAAAATTATAATTAATATATAGAAACTTAATAAAATTTTAAAATATTATGAATGTAAAATTAAAATTTTTAAAATACTATATAACTAGATTTTAACCCGCGGGACTATATTTTTAAAAATTTAAATTTAAAAATTATGTTATATTTGTTTATTATTTTGTGGTTGTTTATTAATTTTTACTTTGTATAGTTATAAATAGTTATTGAATTCATCTCATAGTTTACCATGAAAGAAAAATTTCTTTTCATAACTAATTTTTATGATTTTTAATTAAATGATTAAGTTCTTTGATTTTTAATATAAATGTTACAATGTTATCTAGGTTTTGACATGCGGTGCATCGCATTAATGTATTTTTTATATAGAATAGTATAGAGATATGTGGGAAGTAAAACTAACTTTACTGGTTTGATGTATATACAAATTAATTGTTTTCATTTGGAATTTGATCAATTAAAATTAGTTGTTGTAGTGTGTTTTTTTTATCTAGGTTTTGACACGTGGTACACTGTATTAGTTTGTTTTTTTAAATAGATAATGTTACTCTGTATAACACTATGTAGTGCACATATAACTCTAGATAGAATATGCAAGTGAATAATTTCTAAACTCATATTCGGATATGCTAATTCTATAATTTATTAAATTAGTTAATAATTAATTTATTCATTTATCTTGGAAGGCTTTAATTCTATAATTCACAGATTTTTAATTTTAATATTTAAATTATAGAAGTTTTTTTAGTGTTTTTAAAATTTTACTCGTGCTACATGTGTATTCTAGTAATATTTTTATCATGTGGTATACGTTCAAGATTATTTCGCAAGAACTAAAATCTACATAAGAAAATAAGAACTATAAACCATAATTCAAAACTCAATTAGAAACTGCAAAATATTTGATATGTACATTTTTAACATGAAAGAGAGATATATAGACATATGGAAATAAACTTTGCGTAAAAAAAAAGACATGAAAATAATTATTATTAAAAAAATTTGAATACATGAATAAGAAAGGGAAAGTGGGTTCCCTTTGAAACATCCGCCGTGTGTAAAAAAAAAATTAGAAAGGAAAGTCTGTCTAGATCCAAATCAACAATTTCTTACACCGATTCGATCCATCCAAATTTTGTAGATTAATCGTGGGAGCCGATACAGAGGTAAACAACTTTGAATCTCCTTTCACTTTATGGTTTTGGGTTTTCTATTTAAACCTGGTGTTTGTGTCTATTAGATTCAAGACCATGAATAGTTTCCCTTTTTCAATCTTAATTTGATTTTTTCTCTCCTAGAAAATTGTGTGAGATCCATAACCACTTTCGAAATCAAAACAGTATGTTGGCTCATCTTATACATTAGTATAAAGCTAATAATATTTTGTTTGCTTTGTAAATAATCGCAGGTTGATAAAACTGCACTTCATTGTATCATACTTTTAACATGAAAAGTTAAAGGTAATCAACTACATGTGGAATATGCAAAATCAATAAACATTTATTTCATCTATCCTTGTATTACAAATAAACATTAGAACTGAGAATGAGAGTTAACCAAAAACATCTTTTATAAGAAACATAATAGCCATTAGAAAGAAGATTCTTTAGCCTTGTGTCATCTTCTTGATAGTCTTTCGCTTTGGAGCCTGTAAATGAAATCAAGAAACAAATTATATTAGTTTAATTAGAGATACGAATAAGTCAAACTTTTAGTCTAGATGCTTACATTGTTGTGACATGACCATGACAATACTTTTGGATCTCAAATATGATATAGTTATAAAATGAGTACAGATTGTATAAGAAACACACCATTCGATAGTAATAAAATCCGCTTTTGGTTTTGGTGTTGTTATGAGCTGCGGTGAAAGAGAACTATATATAGTGTCAATGAGAGAATAGGGTGTTATGTGAGTGCTTAAAAATAGGCTTGTGAGTAGATTTTTGTTAGGAGTTTATGGAATATGCTACTGTAGAATTATGGTTTTATAAGATATTATTGCTTCTCTTACGGTGTATTAGTAAATGCTATTTTCTTTGATTGTAGAAAAATGTAAGAAACAAAATTTGAAAGGAAAGCTGCAAAATCAATTTAGTGTAAATCGTTTAGATATTTTAGTTTCTATTTCCGAAAATAACTTAATGCTGTTTTATTTGTTTGCAGAAGAATTGAATCTTAAAAAATTGAAAAGGAAATTCGTAATCAAGTGGAGAGAATATAGGAAGAATACAAAGGAATAATATTTATATAATTTAATAATATATGGCAATGGCAGGGTTGTAAATAAGTTAGAACTTGAGGAATTTTTTCATAAATGTTTATGAAAATGTATATATAGATATGGTTATATAGTAGATGGTTATAAAGAGGACATGTTAAAATTAATAAAATATTATTAAATTTGTACTAACACGGGTTAAATACTCATTTTATTATTTATCAACACTATTAATATTAGAATATTTGACATATAAAAATTAAGTTGATTTTACTAAGATTGTGTATAATAATTAAATCAGTAGGAAAAATGTGACTTAACCATATCATATAAATGACTTACTATGTATTTAGATCCCTTATTTTTTGTTATAATAATTTAAAATCAAAATAGAATTTCAAAAACTAAACAAAACAAACTAAATATAACAAACAAATAGTCATAAAGTATATTACGAGTTAAAAATTAATATAATTAGCTGCACAAATGGTCAGAAAATTTAGTTATATCTCTATTTAGAAAACATTCAATATTTAACAAACAAATATAATATAAAATATAAATAATAATAAAAAAGTACATTCACGCGGTTAAAATCTAGGTAGGATACAAACTTTGAGTACAGCTAAAACAAATAGCCAAAAAAAGAGAGATAACTTCTAAATTCTAGCCAATCCGAATTCAAAAGAATCAACGACGACTGTATGAGAATTGGCTAACGGATGTCGATACTTAAGTTTCTCCAAAACATACTAAAATCTAAAAACACACGTACGTCTACTAGCTCAGATTTTCTCTTTGTACTAATGAAAGTACATTATCACATAAACACAGTTGCGTCTACAAATTCAAGACAGAAAGAACATAACACATAATGATAACATACACAACGTAATTAAAACAAAGTAGCTAGTATACAAATTCCCCCCAAAAAAAAAACACAAACAAAAGACATAGATAGCAATAGCAAACAAATACATAATAACACTTTGGAAGTTGGAATACGTCCCTAACCCAAATTAAGCAACATTTTTGGTAACGTCTTGAATAAACTTTTGCAAAGCCAAATGCGAAGATCCACCGTCCATTAACGCAACACGACACTTCTCAGCCATCTCCGTCACTCTTTTCCTGACATCACTGTCCTGCTCCATCACACACCTGGTCGCTCTCTCTATATCCTCCGCCGTAACCGTCTCCATCTCACTGACCATCAACAAATCTCCTCTAATGCACTTCCGTATCTCCACCGCCAGTCCCAGTTCTTCCACCATCTCGAACGCGTTAACCTTCTGCTCCGCGTAAAGTGGCCACGTCACCATCGGAACTCCGAACCACAAGCTCTCAAGCATCGAGTTCCACCCGCAGTGAGTGACGAATCCTCCTATAGCCGGTTTCGCTAGCACCGCAGCTTGTGGTGCCCATCCGATCACTTTCCCTCTATCCGACGTCCGGTCCAAGAACCCCGCCGGAAGAACCGCCTCCAAATCAGTGAAATCTCCGGGACGGTCCGTTCTTATATTAGGAGATGCACGACGGAGCGACCAAAGAAACCTATGACCGCTTCGGTCTAACGCTACAGCTAACTCTCTAGTTTGTTCCTCAGTAAAACCTCCCATGCTTCCAAAACAGAGAAACACAACAGACTTATCCGGTTGATCATCAAGCCACCTTAAAATCTCTGATCCCTTCTCGTCCGCATCGACAGAACCGTTTTCAAGATCCAACACTGGTCCAACTGGATAAACTTGAGGAAGATCACCACCTTCGAACATTTTCAAAGCGTGAGGTTCCAGCTCAGCAACAGTATTTACCAAAATACCCTTCATCTTCCGAAACGATCTACCTAGAGTTGAAAAAAAAGGAAACCACTCCTTTGAACTGAGGATATGAGGGAGACAGTTCACAGGATAAGGACGAGTCAGACACGGAAACACCAACTCGTTCACGGACTCATCCAAATCACTGACGTCATACTTCTTCTCATCGTACATTTGCTGAACGTGGAGAGTCATTCCAAGAAACGCAGCGTTCGATGTGTAGATCATATAACACGGAACTCCGAATCCGTCGGCTACATCGGTCATCGAGGAACAGAACATGTCCACCACGAACCCTGCCAGCTTTCTTGTTGGATCTTGAATGCTAGTAACTGCATCTCTCACTTGAGCCTTTTGTCTCTCGATGTAGACCTGAGATGGCTCTAGATCAGCGTTCGGTGATTGTTTAACGACGGAGATAGCTTCGTAACGGAGACGATCTTGAGACTTTGTACTAGTGAGTGATGCGATATAGGCGGTTACATCACCGACGTCGTTTCTAGGAGGGATGATGATGAAAGTGATGGAGATACGATCGTCTCTGCTGATGAGTTGCTTAGCTAGCTTCACAGTTGGCCGGAGGTGGCCGATTCCTGGTGAAGGTATGAACACGAGATCGAACTTTGTCATTACTGTTTTTTGGAATCTTCGTTGATACTAGGCACAATTTGACAAAGGTACTGGGTTTTATATAATAGAAAAATGTAAGTTGTTTGTTGGGTCACGTAAGCTGGCCCATTGAGTATATTGGGCCAAGAAAACCTTGAAAGAATAGATTATGATGGTATAGGTAGGGTAGCCGCCGGAAGTAAAACCCTAATCTTCAGATGAGTTTCTTTTGTGTCTGTCTGTGTTGTGTATTTATATGGTTTTTTGTGGCTTTCGTCTTCTTCAATTCATAGGATCTTTCTCTCTTTTCTTGTCATGTTTGCTGTAGTTGATTGGTTTTTAGGGTTTATCGAAAGAGGTTTGTTATGTTTTTTGAATGGGTGTTGGAAGGAAGGGGGTAAGGATGATATGGTGATGACAAAAGTGTATTTTATGGACTAGAGTTTCAGATCTGGGATTCTTCTCCCAGTAGTTGAAGATTAACCCTTGGCTGTCTGAATATTATTATTAGCCCCCCCCCCCCCCCCCCTTTCTTTCATACCAAAATCTTTATCCTTTTTTTTTTATAAAATCCATTATTGAATAAAGTTTTGTTTTGAAGGGTTTTTGGTTTGGATTGGATGTGTTTATTCATGTTTTTTGTTTGGAGTATGAAAAAGCTTATGATGATAAAAAAACAATTATCTTAGCGGATTTCAGTGAGGATCTATGATCTGACTTTGTTACACACACTGAGGCTTTTTCTTTTATTGCCCTGTTTTGGTTTAGTTATGTTATTGTTTTGATGATGATGCAATGATGAGAGAAAAGCACGAAGAGTGTGAGAAGAGCAGTGGGTTATACCGTGAGCTCTCCTTAATTAAACGACTTCTCCTTCCACTGAGCATTTTCCTTTATTTTGTTTTTTTTCCCAATCGATTGAAAGTTTGTTTGTTTGTGTTATTATTCTGGCGTCCATTACCAATTCTGAGGGATAAATACAATTCCTTCAGGTATAATGGCTTGTGACGCTATATTTGTTGTGGTATATCCTGATCATCTTGCCTTTTCCTCTGCTCTTTGATCCTGGAAATGCCTCGTATATTTTATATCAATCACATTGGGTCTTGTTTTCCCTTTTTGTTTATCCCGCAAGGGGATACGTTATTAAATCATATAAATGAATAATTTGATTGTGGGCAGATGGTGGAAGCAGTTCTTTTACTCTGTTAAATTATTGAATAGCTTCTACTGACAGTCAATTGTCATATGGAAGATGTGAACCTTTTGGTTGAGGAATATAACATAGTTGTGGTGACCAAAATTGACCTGAGATAGATGAGAGAGACCATTGTTTTTAGAGAACATTTCATTAGTAGCTTCATTGTTGAATCTTTCGTCGAAGTTGTCTTTCTTGCAGTTATATACAACGCTTTAACGATGTAAAAGCATTAATGTAATTCAATGCAAGCTACTACTTCATTCAACAAGTACTGTCTATTCATGCCTTGCTAATTCCTTTAATTTATTAGTTTCGTCTCAAAGAAATTTAAAGGTTAAAACAATGAGCACACGTAGCTACTATTGACTCTTTTCCCAGTGTAAATCGGAGCTGTAGTCTTAAAAATGCTCACTTATCTAATCTCATAAGTTAAGAGGTTCTTAAACAATCTTGCAGTTTAGTGATGAACATGGCTCGGAATAGGTTTACAAGTGGGACACAAATGAAAATCAACTTCTTGTTTGCACATAGTTGCTGGCTTTCTCAATCACGTAAAGTGTATATTCCTCTGAGCATCTCTCATCATTAACGCTCTTTTACATAGGTCATGAGAAAATTGGACAGTGCACTAACCATAACCCACCGGTTAAAACAAACGTCTCTGGTCTGGTATGCTGCAAACTCATTAGTCCTAACCCACGTTAAACGAGCACTCGGAATAGCTTTGCTTCGGNCTGAGCATTTTCCTTTATTTTGTTTTTTTTCCCAATCGATTGAAAGTTTGTTTGTTTGTGTTATTATTCTGGCGTCCATTACCAATTCTGAGGGATAAATACAATTCCTTCAGGTATAATGGCTTGTGACGCTATATTTGTTGTGGTATATCCTGATCATCTTGCCTTTTCCTCTGCTCTTTGATCCTGGAAATGCCTCGTATATTTTATATCAATCACATTGGGTCTTGTTTTCCCTTTTTGTTTATCCCGCAAGGGGATACGTTATTAAATCATATAAATGAATAATTTGATTGTGGGCAGATGGTGGAAGCAGTTCTTTTACTCTGTTAAATTATTGAATAGCTTCTACTGACAGTCAATTGTCATATGGAAGATGTGAACCTTTTGGTTGAGGAATATAACATAGTTGTGGTGACCAAAATTGACCTGAGATAGATGAGAGAGACCATTGTTTTTAGAGAACATTTCATTAGTAGCTTCATTGTTGAATCTTTCGTCGAAGTTGTCTTTCTTGCAGTTATATACAACGCTTTAACGATGTAAAAGCATTAATGTAATTCAATGCAAGCTACTACTTCATTCAACAAGTACTGTCTATTCATGCCTTGCTAATTCCTTTAATTTATTAGTTTCGTCTCAAAGAAATTTAAAGGTTAAAACAATGAGCACACGTAGCTACTATTGACTCTTTTCCCAGTGTAAATCGGAGCTGTAGTCTTAAAAATGCTCACTTATCTAATCTCATAAGTTAAGAGGTTCTTAAACAATCTTGCAGTTTAGTGATGAACATGGCTCGGAATAGGTTTACAAGTGGGACACAAATGAAAATCAACTTCTTGTTTGCACATAGTTGCTGGCTTTCTCAATCACGTAAAGTGTATATTCCTCTGAGCATCTCTCATCATTAACGCTCTTTTACATAGGTCATGAGAAAATTGGACAGTGCACTAACCATAACCCACCGGTTAAAACAAACGTCTCTGGTCTGGTATGCTGCAAACTCATTAGTCCTAACCCACGTTAAACGAGCACTCGGAATAGCTTTGCTTCGGACTAGTCTTGTTTCTCGGATGTTTTGAACAACTGAGATATTTATGCCTCGGCGAAATGAAAACGTGTTCTAAAATTAGAGCCACAAAGTAACTAAAAGAATCAAACCAAACCTCCGAACTGTACGGTCAACCACATTAGGACAGACAAATATCTAACGAACAAGAGAATCACACGTGACAAAGATACCCCCCACGTGTTGGTCACCAAACAGAATAAAAACAGAGCAAAACCTTTCTTCTCTGTTCTTTCTCATCTCCTTGCCACTGGACTCACTCACTCACACACCCTTGTAACGCTTCTATCTTTGAAACTCAGTAACTCACATACTATTTTACACGTTTGTTTTTTAGTGAGTGCTTCTCTTCTAACCTCCATTGAATCTCACACACACACACACACACATAAAACATACATGAACCAACATTGTATCTGCAGTGTTACGATCTAAATCTTGTTTTATCTAATGATCTCTTTATGCTGCAGGAGTTTTAGGGTGTGTCTGTCTTAGATGAAATATGGAGGCTCAATGTGACTATTGTGGAACCGAAAAAGCATTAATCTACTGCAAATCCGATTTGGCTAAACTTTGCTTAAACTGTGACGTTAATGTACACTCAGCGAATCCTCTGTCTCAAAGACACACGCGCTCTTTGCTCTGCGAGAAATGTTTCTTGCAGCCCACGGTAATCCATTGCATGAACGAGAAGGTTTCTCTTTGCCAAGGATGTCACTGGACCGCAAGTAACTGCAATGGTTTAGGACACAAACTTCAGAATCTGAATCCTTACTCTGGTTGTCCTTCTCCATCAGATTTCACCAAGATCTGGTCTTCGGTTATAGAACCTTCCGCCACGAATTGGGTTTCTCCATTTGATGATAGCATCAAAATAAATGAGTTAGTCGATTGGGATGGTTTATCTACTCCCATGGTTACACAATCTCAGAATCTCAAAGACCATTCTTCTATCTTTTTCATGGATTCTAAACTTCCTAAAGTGATAGAAGAGGTAACGTCTTGCTTAAGTAGTCTGACAAAATGTTAAAGAACACAGCTTTTTCATGTTGTTTATTTCTATCCCATATTATATGCAGGAGAGTTCTGGTTTAGATCTATGCGACGGGATTAACTTAGATGATGCACCTTTGAATTTTAACGCAAGCAATGATATTATCGGATGTTCATCACCTGATCAAACCAAGGGTTACAAGTACGAGGGTTCATTTAAGGAAGATAATAACACTGGCCTTTCTCCTCTTTTTCTTCCTGCTTTATCCGGCGGGAATGTTGTTCCAAGCATGTCGCTTTCGATGACCAACATCACAGGAGAAAGCAGCCCCACTGATTACCAAGATTGCGGGATTTCGCCAGGGTTTCTAATCGGAGATTCTCCATGGGAATCGAATGTTGAAGTTACTTATAATCCAAAATCAAGGGACGAGGCTAAAAAGAGATACAAACAAAAGAAGTCAAGGCGCATGTAAGTATCAGAAACAGCGTCAAGGTTCATGCTTTGGCATATAAAACAGAATATGAGTCAGGGTCATGCTTTTGGAACATAATCTCTGAGGATAAAAATTGATATTTTGTGGTACATTTTTTTTGTTTGTAGGTTTGGGAAGCAAATACGATATGCATCACGCAAAGCGAGAGCCGATACTAGAAAGCGGGTGAAAGGAAGATTTGTGAAAGCTGGAGAAAATTTTGAGTATGATGCATCAATGGTGATGTGAGCTAATGATGCTTCTCTTCGAAGAACTCTCAAAGTAAAGAAAAAATCTCACTCCACCCAAGAGATTAATAACAGTTTCTTGCTGGTAAAGTAACACAGAACTTCTTGAGAAAAACTACAAGATCAAACTATAAAACCCTGAAATCACCAAAAAATCCCTTTCCTCAAAGTTGCTCTTTTTACTAGAGTATTTCCTCGGTTTTCTATGGGACCAAAGAAACTACCGATGACAGCGACGAGAACGATCAGACCGAATTAAGAAACCAAACAAGAGTATCAAGAAACCAAGAAAGAGTCATTGCCTAGTTCTTACATACAGTTCTTTAATCTCAATTAAATGTTAATAATAGAAAAAAATTGTGTTTTGTTTGTCTTTTGGACCACTCTCTCTCTCTACTTGTCCATTTCCACTTGATTGTAATATGTAACGTTTTATTGTTTTCTTATTTAAGAGAAATAAAGCCAAAGAATAAAGGCAGATTTTTATGTTTGCCATAGTTTCTTGCTTTCTTAAAGCTTACTATTGGGACCGCATCATTGTTACTATGTTTGTCTTAACTTTTTCTATGTGTTTATGACTAAGCAAATTCTTCAGAGAAAGTGGTGATGCAGCCAAAAAACAAACTTAGAAATTGATTAAAAATGATTGAGCAATTTCTTAACTTTTAAGCTTAAGGATGTAATTTCCCAACAATTTCTTTAGCAAAAAAAAGTTATTACATAAACGGTATCAAGATTTAATTTAAACTACGAGAGAACAAAAAAAATTAGAGAAAAACAAAGGGGACTTTGTGATCAGTACTATCTACTTCATCTTCACCTCGTGCCATGGTCCTTATCTCCGGTAAAACCGCATTAAAATTATCTCCGACAAGGAAACGACGAGTTAACTTCCGACAGGTCGAGCATATCACGCTCCGGAGATGTCTCCGAGCAAGAAAATTAGCAGAATGGACCCATGTATCACATTTCCTACAAAGAAAAGCCGCGTCTGCCTCACAATACACGGTTGCGTTCTTGTCGCAAAGCTCACATCTCACCGGAGCATTGGGACTACCCGAGCAGAGTCTCCGGCATCCTCCGTCGTCGCTTCTTCTCTCTTCTTCTTTCTCAACTCCTTTGCACATCTTTTCTCTCTCTTTCTCTTTGTCTCTCTTGTGTTGATGAATGAAGTCTTGAAGTCTTAGAGGTTTATAGGAATGATTGTTATTTGAAGAAAATGGATATTTTGGATTATGTAATTAAACATGTTATGCAGGTGGCGAAGTATTGACCTATTGTTTTGATGTAATTAGTTTCTAGAGGACCAATATTATATTGTCATTCATTTTAGTTATTTGGGTTTCATTAATGATTAAACAACACATATCGTTTTAAACCATACAATATTTTTATGTTATTTGGGTGGCAGGGGTGCCACTCTTTCTATTAACCAGTTGGTCGTTTAGTCTTAGGAGAATTCATAGCCGAAAAGAGTGGTTAGAGAAGCAATAACCCACTGATTACAATATAATATTAAAATAAAAAATGTGGGACTATGTGACCATTCAAGAAATGGATTGAGAGGGCCAGTCTTTACGACGGCGTAATCGGGGTTCCTCGGATCATTTTGCGTTATGGTGACTGGTTAAGTTCTCTTTCCTTAGGTTATACTATTTTATTACAAGTTTGCTGTGAAAGGATGACAAAACTTCACTTGCAAGTTGCAATGCATAGTTCATGATTTTTGAAACTAGTTTTTTTTTCTAATAAAAAATGATTAATGTAATTAAATTATATTTTCAGTTCTATGTATATTTGTTTAATTTTATTCAATAAGAAAATATTGGTCAATTTTCTTCCTCAAATATCATGAACTCTGACTTTAATAACATAACAAATGTTAATTGTTACCCGTTGAAAAAATAAACAGAAAACATTTGTTAGTTTTTGAAGACGTATATTGATGTTCATATATTTTACCCTGTTTTCCCTTAGTATATTCACATCTTTTGCATCTTTTGCTATCCATTTTGACCATTATTGCATAGGTTTAGGACTGTTCTTGCATTAGAGTATAGCTGCATTGCATTTGCATCTTTTCATGCATAAACAGGTGATTTTGGAGCCTAAGGAGCATGGAAGCAATGCTGAGGAAAAGTGAAGCAAACAAGAGGAGAAAGCAAGAGAGTTAAGGCTGAAGAACCAAGGTCTAGAGTCCCACTCGACTGCCCACTCAACTAGACACTCGACCGTGTGCGGAGAGGGACTCGACCGAGTGGAAGGAGCAGAAGAAAACCCAACTCGACCAAGCACCAGGTCGAGTAGGCCGAGCCGCCTAGCTATTTTGTCTTTTAGTATTTTTAGGGCTTCCACTCCTTTTCCTATTTAAAGACCTTGTACCCTGCAGCCACCGGGAGTCCAGCTTTTTAGAAAGTCAAAAACCTAGTATTTGCCCTTTTGGGAAAGATTTTACTTTTGCATTTTTATTTTCTTAGATCTTGTACCTCTTTGAAGGAGAAAAACAAAGAATTCTTGGATTTTGTTGGTTCCATAACTTTCAAGATATTAAGAATTCGTGTTTGATTCCTTCTTTAATATTGTAGATCTTTGCTTTATCTTTCTATTGATGCAAGTTTCGGTATTTTCTGGTTTTATGACTTTATTGTTCATCATGTGTGATTGTGAGTAGTTTCCTTAGCTCTTAGGGATGGTTTAGGTTGGATGGATGTTGTGGTTATTTGATTTGGTCAAGATTGATTGTTGTAGATCTCTTCTAGGGTAGATATTCTTAATGCTGATCCTATAACCGAGAGGGTAGGGTTTGATCTCAAGCCTCGTAGCATCACACCAATGTCTAAGGAGCATAAATAAGGCTACATCTAGAGACTATCATTAGGCTTGCTAAGAGATTAGGAGTCTTGTTTGATTTTTGACATATTGCTTAATGCTTGCTTATATAGGTTCTTTACTTTGTGAGAACAAGTCTAGAAATATATGAGCTTGATTGTTTTTGCCATGAGAGTGGATTAACATGTTCTTGAAGATATTGTCTAGAGATTAGCTCATA
Organism: Camelina sativa; assembly: GCF_000633955.1. Lineage (NCBI taxonomy): Eukaryota > Viridiplantae > Streptophyta > Magnoliopsida > Brassicales > Brassicaceae > Camelina > Camelina sativa. Next base: position 18,649,579 of record NC_025696.1, read on the forward strand.
TTGGTTGAGGTTTGTTGGTCAAGTTAGATAACCACAATATGAAGTCCAACCCATGATTCCATCCCTAAGACCTTCCTTGTTTATTGATTTCCTAGCTTAAATCTTGTTGTTTGATCGTTGTTTGATCGTTGTTTGATTCGCTTTTGTATTGCTCTGTTTTACTGTCTTTGCTCTGTTTCTCGCGTTTGTCCAGCTCGACCCTTTACTCGATCTACACTTGATCGAGTGCTTGCTCGAGCTCATCCCCAGATGTCCTGTTTATGCTTTGTAGTTGTCCTGTCTTACTTCCTGTTTCATTCTAGTTGCATTTCTGTTGCATTCACTTAGTGTCCTGATCATTACTTGCCTTGCATTAGTTCAATACTAGCATTATTATAGTTTCTATTTCTGTTCTTATTGCATCATAGCTTTGATTAGTCTGCTTTCTTTACATTCAACATCCATCTTAGTAGCTTTTACATTCTGCATTTTACATTTCATCAATAGGTTGTTAGTGACAAACATCTTTCATTCTTGGCTTGACTTAGACATTTATGCACATCCTGATTGCTTGCAAACTCTCAGATTAGATTGACACCTCTTATACTACAACTGCATAAGGGGAATTGAAACACCCTGCACTCCATTCATTCATCATTCATATATCATCTCATCATTCATTCCACCACCATACAAACATATCTGTTTCATATATCCTCAAAAAAAAAAAAATGAATCTAGATTTTATCAGAACACAAAACTGTTAGGTTGCCAAGTAGCATATATTCAATCCCCAACATTGAGGGATGAATCAAATGTTTAAAATGGGAAACAAATAATCAAGCGAATGCAAACAAGTTCTATTCTCATTATCATATTGTTTTTACATTTTACCATTTTTGTGACAATATTGAATATAACAAGTATTTGCATCAAAATGCTGCAAATATATATTAAAGTATATAATATAATAAGCGAATAAATACCAAATTTCAATAAGAAAAGTATTTTTAAAATGATTAAAAATATATATTTACAGAATAATAATAATTTTGTTGGTATATATATATATATTGGTGTATATATATATATATTTGACAAGATTGTGATATTACAAGTGTACGATTCCTTTGATACTAGTTATTCTGCACAAAGTTAGAACAATTGAACTATACAAAAAGATGTCTTGCATCAATTGATTTGTGTCAACAAATAACTGATTTTTACTTAAATAAATTATGAATAGTTGATGCAAAATATCCAATTTACATCAATTACAACAATTAATGTTACTATTGATTATTTGATATCGATATCAAAATTTAAATAGATGTTTGTATCACAATGATGTAATTAGATGTTTGTATCACAATTTAAATAGATGTTTAATATCATAATGATGTAAAATTCATATTATATAATTTAATGAATTTTGATATGAATTTGATATCGCCATCTAATTAGATGTTTTGTAAATAAAGAAATAACTAAATTTTTCGGACGTTTGTACGGCTAAATCTGTATATTAATTTTTTAACCCGCAATATATTTCATGACCATTTGTTTGTTATACTGTATATAGTTTGTTTTGTTTAGTGGTTGAGATTCTATTTTAATTTTTAATTATTATAACAAACAATAAGGGATCTAAATACATAATAATTTAATAAGTAACTTATACGCTGTGATTAAGTCACAATTTTTTCTAATGATTTAATTATTTTACACAATTTTAGTTAAATCAACTTAATTTTATATGTCGAATATTCTAATATTTGTAGTATTGACAAATAATAAAATGAGGATTTAGCCCGTCTTAGCACAAATTTAATAATATTTTGTTAATTCTAACATGTACTCTTTATAACCCAATATTATATAACCATATTATATAGTATTTTAAACGTTTTTAATTTTGCATATTCGTAATATTTTAAAATTTTATTAAGTTTATATATATTAATTATAATATTTAAATAAATGTGAATCGAACTTCTTTCTACGTTTAAGAATTATAGCTCACATGTATTCAAAAATAAATTGGGAATCAAATTGTTGTTTTTTTGTTTGCAAAGGATTCATAGATAAAATATCTTCAAAACACAATAGAATGTGTGGTCAAATATATCATAGTTTTTGTTTCCATATTGATTGTTGTAATTTTTTTTAGTTGAAATGAATGTAAAATATTTAGGAAATAAAATATGACGTAATACTATTTTTGGAATTTTTTTAGATATTAACATTGTAAATAAATATAAATAAAATAGTAGAATCCAAAATGTACTTAAATAAAGGTATGTATATAGATGAGGTATTTTTGAAAATAATGATTAAATGAGATATGTTTTGGTTTTTTTTTCCGTAAATATGATTTACAACATCATCTAGAAGGTCCGAGAATTAGAACTGGATCTGAAATACCCGACCCGCAAACTCAAATGACCAAAGCCTTTATTCACTGAAAGTGACGGCTTCGCTCTTCCACTTTCCGAGAGAGAAACTTAACCGTCGTCGACTCTACAGTACAGAGAAGAAGAAGAAACTCTAAAAACCGAAACCCAGAAAATGAACCAAACGAGACGTAAGAGACGACCTGATCCATCACTCTCACGACTCGAATCCCTCTCATCGGAAATGCTCTTTCCGGCCAAATCTCCGGCGCTAACTTATACACGAATCAGAAACATCTTCTTGTTACTCATCTTCTGTTTCATCATCTACATCATCTTCTCCTACGGAACCTTCCGCCGTGAGAAGATTTCATCGATCGCTAGATCCTTGTCCGTGTTCCCCACTCGGCGCCGTCACTTACTCTTCTCGATCGCCGCTTCTCACGACTCTTGGCTCCGTCGTAGCTCCTACGTTCGTCTCTGGTATACTCCTGAGTCTACACGCGCCGTCGTGTTTCTCGATCGCGGTGGATTAGAGCCCGATCCAACTCTCCCTCCTGTGGTTGTATCTAAAGACGTTTCTAGGTTTCCTTATAACTTCCCTGGTGGTCTCCGATCAGCGATTCGTGTGGCTCGCGTCGTTAAGGAGATTGTGGATCGAGGAGATAAAGATGTGCGGTGGTTTGTGTTCGGCGACGATGATACTGTGTTCTTTGTAGATAATTTGGTGAAGGTTTTGTCTAAGTATGATCACCGGAAATGGTATTACGTCGGGAGTAATTCGGAGTTTTATGATCAGAATGTTAGGTATTCGTTTGATATGGCGTTTGGTGGAGGAGGTTTCGCCATTAGTGCTTCGCTTGCTAAGGTTTTGGCTAAGGTTTTGGATTCTTGTTTGATGAGGTATTCGCATATGTATGGAAGTGACTCTAGGATCTTCTCTTGCTTGGCTGAGCTTGGTGTTACCTTGACTCATGAACCTGGATTTCATCAGGTAATAAAGGAATTACACTTTTATTTTTACTAAATTAGTTGAAACAATTTTCGTATGATTGAGAATTTGAGACACTTAAAAGCCTTGAATTTGATTTGAAAAGTTGGTAGCTCACTGTGACATTGATGCTGATTGCTGAGCAAGAAATTTTCTGAGAGATTTCCATATTAGACGAGTTTAGTTCAGTGATTGAAAGCGTTAGGTTAGTTGTCTTATGTGGTTGATATTGGATAATGTAGTTAGTATGTTCCTTTCGATAGCAGTATTTTCCGGAGAAGTCTAATTTGCTTACCTAACCTTATATGAGTTTTGATGCAAGAGAAGTTAATTTTAATATTACTATGTGCTCTTTTCATAGATGGACGTAAGAGGGGACATATTTGGTCTGCTATGTGCACACCCGTTATCTCCATTGGTATCCCTTCATCACTTGGACGCAGTTGATCCGTTCTTTCCAAAAATGAACCGGACAGAGTCTGTGGCTCGTCTTATCGGGGCTTCAAGTTTAGATACAGGGAGGATTTTGCAGCAGAGTGTGTGTTATGATTCTTTGAACACAGTGACTGTTTCGGTTGTGTGGGGTTACGCGATTCAAGTTTATGAAGGTAATAAACTTCTCCCGGAACTTCTCACCCTGCAAAAGACGTTTTCTACATGGAGGAGAGGGTCAGGGGTTCAAAGCAATTATATGTTCAGTACAAGAGATTATCCCAGGGATCCATGTGCGAGACCCCTCGTCTTTTTCTTGGACAGTGTAGGATCAGATGGAACTGAGGGAACATGGAGTAACTATTATCTCCATAGAGTCGGACATTGCCACAGAGCAGAAGCTGTTAAGCGTCTAGAACGCATCAGAGTTCTATCTCGTAAGCTAGAACTTGGTGCTGAACAGGTAATAATCTTATATCTCTTGCTTATCAGTAAAATGCCCTTCAGTTTTTCCCGGGTTCACATTTTTCTTTTCTCAGATGGGTTCTCCTCGCCGCCAATGTTGTGACATCTCCTCGTCTTATAACAAATCAATGGTCATTAATGTAAGGCAATGCATGTCGGATGAGCTAATTGCCATGAAGACTTAGCAATTTTGTATTTGCTATTCTCTTCAAGAATCAGCTAAAAAAGCCAGAGCAAAGGTCTACGGTTCTTCTGCTCGAAACCAGTGGTGGACTCCGAGGTAAGCTTGTTGATGCGACAGTGTGTATGTAAGAGAACTCTGCTCGCATCAACCTTAGTGCTCAATAGGTGGGTTAGCTTTCTTGACTTTGACCATCCAGAAAACTCGCACGATTCTGCATTTAACACCATAGGTTGTTTCTTTGTCTCACTCTTTTTGTAACAAGTGGAAGGAGAAGAAGAAAATTCAGTTCCTTCTTATGTATATGGTTAGTCTCATTCTCTATCCAAAGTTTTGAGTTTTTAAGTTATGTGAGTTTTCTCGATTGCACCTTTTTGTTTTGTTTTGCACAATTGTAGTAACAGTTTGTTCACTAATTTTGGAAGCTATTTATTTTATTTCTACTTGTTTCTTATAAAAAACTCATTTGTAAATACCAAAACATTCTCCTTTATATAAGTATATATATATATATTGGAATTCACTTCTTTTGGAAATTGAGTTTACCAATGAAGAATGCGAAAAGAGATGCCAAGAGAATGGGGAAGGCGATAAGGACGACAGCTACAAGAGCCAAAGAGTCATATTTATAACCAAAATAGCCTTCCAAGAAAGCTGAAACCTTCTTCTTCTCTCCAAAAGCTAGTATCTCTTTATCCATATCTCCATACTGCGATGTGAGCAATCCGTTCAAAACCCATGACGTAGGGCTCAAGTAATACATCCAAATCCACCATTTTGGGATGTTCTACACCAACAACAAAAACTCTCAAAATCTCATAACAACAAGAATTGAACTTAAAGATACTTGGTGAAGAGAGGTAAGAGGACTTACTGGTTTTGGCATGACATAACCAGCAAAAAGATTGACAACAGAGTAAAAAGAAGAACGGAGAGTAAAAGCAACGTGAACATTTGGGGTCACGACGACTAAAAGCATGCCGAAATAGTTGAAGATGAGCAAGGAGCAGAAGATTGAGTAGAAGCTCCAAAACACTTTGAAGACCGACCAGTGATAGCCAACCATAGGGTACACGATTATCACATATACAATAGATTGGAACAATGAGTATGGAATTTCAACCAACACCTGAGCAAGGGAATACGCCCATGAGTTGTACATACGAGCAAATCTTTCACGGTAAAAGACATTACGTTCGGTTGCAACGCAAAACAACACAGTTGAGCAGTTGTTTATTCCAGAGTATAGAACAACCGTGAACATTGAGCCAAATATGTTGAATAGATCTTGCTGATTGTTTCTGCAAAGAAAGAGAGGTAAACAAAGTTTGATTAAGGTAATCACGCGGTTCAAAGCTGGATTCAAGAAAGATGGCGGCGGGAGTGACGAACATTTCCTTAGCTTTTTGCCAGAAAAGAGTGCCACAGAGAACAGAAGTGAAACACATGAAAATGATGCGAGTGAGATTGTAAGAAGGGTTTCTCCAATAAGAGAGATGGTGTTTCCATAGGCATGCTTTGAATTGTTCCCAACCCGTTTGAGCATATCGTGAAGACAAGATCAAACCTTCAGATTCTAAAGATGTACATCTCATTCCCTCAATTACCATTTTGTTCTCCCTAAAACAGAACAACAAAAAAAAAAAAAGAGACCATAACAGTTTCAGGCAAAACAACATCCAGGGTATTTAATTAAGTGATTCTTGTTTATATAGACTTACTTAAACAAAGTTGATTCCTTGTACATCTGTGCCAAATCAACACCAAGTTTGTCATCTGATGATTTAGAAATAAGGTCTAGTATCCAAGTGGCTGGATTAGAGTTCTCTTTCATTTTCGAAACTCCAGGAATGCTCTACAGTAGAAATTTCTTGGTTCTAAATAAAGAATAAACCATACTTTATATTGCAACAGTTTCAGTATTATTTATAGAAACTGACCATGAAATATTCGATAACTTTGCATGAATGTTGTCCAAGAGGTCCATAGTAGATAATCTTTCCTCCATTTTTCATCAGAATCAGCTGCAATTGAATGGTCAATATGATGTATGAAACTTCATAATGAGATGAATGTCAATTTTACAACTTTTTTACCTCATCAAATGCTTCAAAGATATCTATGCTCGGCTGGTGAATTGTGCAAACAACAGTTCTGCCAGTCTCAGCAATGTTCTTCACAGCTCTTATCACAATTGCAGCAGCTCTTGCATCTAATCCTGTTGTTGGTTCATCCATAAATATGATTGAAGGATTCGAAACAAGCTCAACAGCTATTGTTAGTCTTTTGCGTTGTTCTGTTGTTAAACCGCTAATTCCAGCCATTCCTACTATGGAATCTTTAATCTCCTTTAGCTCTATCGTCTCAAGAACTTCATTAACTATTGCCTGAAAAGACAAAAAAATAAAGAAAAATACTAAGACAAGGAAGCTAAAAGGACAACTTCTGTTTTACCAAATAATGACTTACGCTCTTCGTTTCTGAATTGATGTTAGAAGGAAGTCGAAGCCAAGCAGAGTATTGTAGAGACTCTTGGACAGTTAAATTGGGAGAATGAATATCAAACTGTTCACAATAACCTGAAACTCGTGCAAATGTTTCTTGAACCTTAAGGTAACCGCCTACTTCTATCTTTCCTTTAATGTCACCACGTGTTTTCCTACCCGAGAGAACATCAAGAAGAGTCGTTTTACCAGCCCCACTCACACCCATTAGAGCAGTGAGAACACCTGGCTTGAATGCTCCTGAAACGTCAGAGAGAAGCTGCAGCTTCTTTCCCTTTTTAACAGAAA
>NC_025696.1:18657151-18683465 GCF_000633955.1 Camelina sativa
AAAATATATATATATATATATATATATATATATATATATATATATATCTACTCATTATAACTCTTATGTCTTGTTTGAAAAGATTCAAGAAAACTTAATACTCTTTAGTTTTTACCTGAGGAGTCTCAATAAAATATTGTACGTCTTGAAATGTGAAAGTTAAGGGCTCGAAAGGCAATGCATTTTTGAATTGGGAAGCAGTTTCAGAACTTGATACATATTCTTTCTCTGAGCTTTGAGTGTTCTTCTCACGAGAAACTATAGGGCGAGACCTCTGCGAAGCTGAGAAATAACAACTTCATTAAGTCACATCTTCATTAATTAAGTCACATCTTCTATTATTCTATATATATGTATCTGGTGAACTTACTCTTTAGAAAGGTTAAGGCCAGTGCAAAAACAGTATTGAAGAAGAGTGTGAAGCCAATCAAAGCGCCAAATGCATTCCAGTAAGATTGACTACCAAAGTTCAACCCGCGAGCATCTAGAACTTGTTCCCCCAAGGTTATGTTTTCAGATGTTATCTAATGGTAATAAAAATATATGATAAGGATCAATAATGAACAAGACAATTAGCTACAAAAATGCCAAAAGCCTAATTATGAAGAATAACTCACTACCTTCCTCCACCGTGGAGCAAAAAACTCATTTGCGGTTAGACCAATCTCAGCGTAGGACAATGGAGAAAGCCAGAACCCCCACTCAAGCCAAGCAGGCATTGAAGCTGAGAAAAAAACAAGAGTACCATTACAATGAAACCTCCAAATTCAAAGACCTATTATATAACTCAAGTTCCAAATAACAAAACATACGTTTTCTAACAATAAACCCTCCAAATACTGTGATAATCACTATAATGATGGTTCCCATGGTCGTGGCAATAACAAAATCTCGAAATACGGCAGCTATAGCACGGAACATTGATATACATGAAAGGTGTAAAGCGAAGAAGATCAAGAACTGGCGAATGAACCTGAAGGAAGAGAACACAAAATATTTTGGTTAAGAAGAGAAACGTTTCAAGAACTGAAGGGATTGTTGTACTAGTACCTTCCCATCTCAGGACTGTAACCAATGACATAGTATGTCAGAGATGTCCAGAGGAATGATTCAAGAAATGAAATTGGTATCTTTAAAATAGCAGAAGGGATTGCATATGCCCAAGCTGGATAAAAGTAAAGCTCTTTTTGCTTGCAGAACACGGCAATCCTCGAGATTGTCAAGGCGAGTTCTGGAAGTCCATCAGCAAGAAGTTTAAAGAGAGAAAAGAATAAAGAACCCATAAGATAATTAGCGTGAAGAGCATCTCTTGTAGAACCAGTCCGTAAATAAACACTTATTGTGATGGATCCAATCAACAATAGCTGCAAAAAAAGAGGTTAAAAAAAGGTTTAGTAAAGAAACAAGTAAAAGCTTTTTTGGCAAAGTAAAAAGAGAACTCACAAGTCCAGATTTGAACACGTAAACGAAAGAGTTACGTTTCATCAGAAGAAACTCTCTTCTTGAACAAGCTTTTAGCATCTCCCAGTTACTAAGTGAGTATTTTTTAAAGCATAGTGCATCATCATTGAGAGTCGTCTGAGACTTCTTTTCACATGTCTTGGAGAGTTCATCTTGTAGTTGTAATCCAAGATCAGACTTTTCAAATTTCTCAATAAATGAGTCAATGGATACATAACAATATGGTTTGTCTCTGTGACACCAATACTGTTCTTGATCTTTTCTTGAAATAACCTGCATCAAAAAGAGCATGACGATCATCAAAGTTTCAAGACAATAGAGTATCATCATCATCATCATCATCATCATCATCATCATCATCATCATCATTTATCATATTCATACCTCCTGAAGGAACTCAGCTACAGACTTCCTATTTGGACATTTAAATCCACAACCCTCAAAGAATCCACAGACAAGTTCCCGTGGACCGTGATAAATAATCTTTCCTTCTCCCATAAGAATCACATCGTCGAAAAGCTCAAATGTTTCTGGTGCAGGCTGAAGCAGTGAAACTAGTATGGTTCCCTCAGATAGACTTACAGACTGATGGAGACATGATAGAATCTGGAATGTTGTTGAGCTATCCAAACCATTCGTTATTTCATCCATGAACAGAGTTTTTATTGGACCTACGATCATCTCACCTGCAATATGTATATACCAAATATGAAAGTTTGCTTTGGAAGATCCTAAAAACCCATTCTGTGAAAAGTTAAAAAGTACCTGTAGTTAATCTTCTCTTTTGACCACCAGATATTCCTGGTCTTGAAGCATCTCCAACACGCGTATCTGCACAGATATTGAGTCCTAGAATCTGAAACACAGACGCATTAGCTAACTTCTGATAGAAAAAAAAGAACAGACTCTGCAAGTATCATATAGTACCTTAAGGATATAGTCGGTTTGTATATTAGTTTTTGAACCCTCTATTGAAGCTGCCTGTCATGATAAAATGTTAACTTTCAAATCAAGTTTTATAGATTTTTGTTATATTGAAGATGCATAAGTTTGATGTTACCTTCATGTATGCATCTATATCAGGATCTGGCACTATCCTTTTAAGTTTCTCCCTTCTACTAATCTCTTTCATCATTTCTGTTGAATAATAAAGATTATAGTAGTTTTCAAGGTCAGTAAAGTTCAATAATACAAAAGACAGAAGAATTCATTAGTACCCTTTACCTAAACGGCTTCCTGTTCCTTGAAAACAACCGGAAAAATCGAGTGTCTCTCTCACACTAAGCTCTGGGATATGCAGATCGTTTTGACTTACATAACTCGATGTTTTCTCAGGAACAAACTCTGAGAAGAAGTGACCATTGTAACTAACTTCTCCTCTAGTCTGAAAAGTGGAAGCAATAACACCCATATGATTTATGAAACATAAACGCGCTTCAATGACAAAAATGAACCAAACCTTTAAAGAAGGGTCGAGTCTTCCAGATAGTGCGAGTAGTAGAGTAGTTTTACCACAACCAGGAGGACCAAGCAACAGAGTCATTCTACAAAAAAAAACCGTCAAATCTTCTTGAAAACAATGCAGGAAGTTTTCTTCTTCAAGAACCTACCTTTTAGGCCTTATGATGCCACTGACACCTTTCAAGATCTTCTTTTCTTGCTTTGAACACATGAATCTCTGTCAAAATCAACCATTACAAGGAAGGAAGGATTGAATCTCAGAAGGAAATGAAAATAGAAAGACAAGTCAAAGACACTTACAGAGAGTTTGCTTGTGATAGCATTCCAAAGAGTTGGGATTGGCTTTCCATAAACAACCTCACACTCTGCTTCGACAAAAAGATTACTGAACCTCACTTCAATCGTTGGTAACTCGATACCAACCCTACAAGCATACATGAGAATGATATTGAAACCAATAACCTTGTCTTCTAAATTCATGACTAGTCGAGACAGAGATAAGTGTGACTTACTCGTCAATTCTCTTCCTTATGTTCTGCAATAAGCGGAGATTATCATCCTCAACATGTCTGATGAGCTCACCGATAAACAAACGTCTATCAAGATCCTCAAGTTTAGAAACATCCATGACTCGTCTCTCGGTTTTATTCCCTTGTTCATCTCTTTTGCAGAACAAAGCAGTAGTGATCCTTTCAAAAGTTGGTAATCTCTCAATACCAGCCCATTGAGACTGAAGCTCCTCATCTTCAAAAACATGTCCGTTTTCGTTGTTCCTAGAAGTAAACTCAACTCCATCTGTTTGAGGCATTCCTAAAATGGATACCTTACACACAAAACAAAAAAAGAGAGAGAGGAGGAAATAATGTTATACAAGTTAGAGAAGTAGTGTATGCTTGCAAACAAAAATAATCACAACCAAGTGGCTTCTAAATGAGGACCAGGAGTCTAAAGGTCTTTAATGCAAAAGTCCCCACGACCACAAAAGCATGGTAATTGGTAGCTAGCAACTAAATCAAACCAAAAAAGGACAAAAAAAAAAAAGTCATAAACAGACATTGCAGTTGCTTTCACGAGACATTACAGTTGAAACATTTTAGACCATGCATACTATATTTGAACAACACAACAAAAATCAAGCCGTCTCTGAAGATCTTTTTTTCTTTTTCGTGATGATCCTGGAAAAAAGATTCTTTACAGTGTAATCACTTTACATCAAATCACCAAATTAGAGTACGTTTCAAATATATAATGTTTGCTACATCATCAAATCACCCAAACTGGCAGTGGAAATGAAATCGACATAAGTCATAAGGGCAGTCGTGATTTTACCAAACTACCCCTGTACACAATTTTACTGCTACTAGTTGTGAAGAGAGATCAAACCTGACCAAAGTTCAACGGTTCTCAGAGATCAGATCCTCTGTTTCTAGTAATACCAACCTGTGAAATCTACGATGGACCAAGACATTTGAGAAAAAGAGCTTTGTATTATTGTATATTCAAGTCAGCAACAGTCCAAGTTTAGGGATGATCAGGGCCGTGACATATACTATAAGTCCTATAACCAGCGACTTTTGTAACCTTACAAAATGACAAGCGTTTTTTGAATGAAAGAAGAAGCTGTTGAAGAAGGCAGAATGTTTCGTAACAAAACTAACTTACGTAAACATTGATATCACGCAAAGCTGAATAAAGACGATATCTTTTCAACAACAAAGGTGCCAACACGAGTGGAGTGTATATTCATACTTGAGCGCAACTTATTGGCTTTCTCTCTCAGGCATTCCATCAAAAATCACTTTGACGACTTTTATTTAAAATCAACGATAGAACTTGAATCAGAGTAATGATTTTGCAGATCCAATCAAATCGAATCCGCAGTCAAATCGAATCCGCAATCGAAAACGCTATAATTGTAAAATCTTATTATATTAAAAAAGAGTTGTTAATCATAAAAGGAAAATGATTGTAAATACACCCTCTATATAATCAAAGAGATGATAACATATTTTTCACCAAACAAAATAATTTCGACGAGCTTTATTTTTCTTGGTAAAATTTTCTTCTTTGTTTTTTATTAACCTTTTGTTTGACACATCATTATTCTTGAACAAGTCTCCGAAGGTAATTTGTTTGTTGTCTAATCGAAGCAACTATATAAAAAGATTCATAAATATTACCACGTGTTTTCGTCGTTGTTTCTTTTAATTTTGTTTCGTTTCCCAATTTCATAATGCATACTACGCAATCTTTGACTTTGAAGTGTTAACAAAGTTTCTTATGCATAATAACTAAGGTTTTTGGGATTAACAAATTTCTCACGGTGTTATTATTATTTCTATTAATTTGCAGGACATGTAGCATAAAAAAAAAAAAAAAGATGAATACAGAAATGCAAGATAACAACAGAGATTATATAATACTAGATCAACTAAACAGAAAGCATTCTTATCGTCGAACGATAATACGTCTTACAAGAAAGTGGGAAGCAAGAATTTTTTTAAAAAAAACAATGAGCTCATTGGAATAAATTTTCTCATAAAATAGAAAATGGATTAAGTAAAAATACAAAAAATTATTAATTCTAAAAAATATAAATTATTACTTCTATATAAATATAGATCGTCTCATATTATTCATCTAACAAAATAATTTATTCAAAAATATTGATTTCAACTTTGTTCTATTGGTCAAACTTTTTTAATTGGAAGACAAATTTTTCTTATTTTTTTAAACCAAAATATACTCCTACTTTCTGCTTTTTCAGTTTAGAATATTTATGATTAATATGTTGACCCAAAAAAAATGGAAGATTAATATATGTATCTTCTTTTCTAATACTGTATTTTAAAATTTATTGTAATAGTTTTAGATTGTTTTATTTAATTTGTATTTTCATCTTTGAATTATTTAAGATTCATATATTACCGTGCTTATAATTTTTTATTATTTTATTAATTATGTCAAATTAATTTTCTTCTAATTTCTCAACCTTGATTGGTTGGTCATAGACTCTTTTTTGTATAAACATAATTGTTACCATTCGTTTAATCTCAAAAAGAGATAAAGAGGAGAAGGTCATCAACCTAATGGTTGGATAAAATAGGCTAATCAAACACAAGCCTACAATAAACATAGATATATTGGAAAACATAAATTGTTGTTGATAGATCCATAGGAGCTTGAAGACAGAGACTACATCATGGTGTGTCAAAGAAACTTCCATGTATACGTTGGAAAATTTAACATTAGTTACTATCAAAAGATTTTGTGACGTTGGAAAAGGATATTTAGTTTCATTGGTTGCTAGAACAAGCCACTTTGAGATAACTAAAAGACGTGAACATGTTGTCTCCACACAGGAGGAGGGCAGGGCTGAGATTCTCTCTATGGTGGAGGAGGTTGGACACAAGGTTATCTCCCCAAGAGAGAAAGGTGGGAGAGATTGGACGCAAGGTTATCTCCTCAAGGGAGGAAGGCGGAGCGAAGGTTCTCTCCTTGGTGGATGAGGTTGGACGCAAGGTTCTCTCCATAAGGGAGCAGAGCAGAACCGAGGTTCTCTCTATAGTTAGTCATACACTATTGTGATGTAATTTATTTTATATTCAAAATGTTTTTTAGCCAACAATTTTAGTGATTAAAGAAACTATGTAAAAGTGAAAGTAAAAAAACATATAATAGTTGGCTTAATTTGTTCATATAGACATTTTTTAGGTGGTAGTAAATAATAGATTTGTAACATACGATATACCTAGGTGTAAAAAATACCATTTTTAATGGTAACATTCATAAAAGATTTGTATATGGATATAATTAGTATAGCAAAAAAATTTTATAAATAATGTACAATATATTTTTATTAAATTTTATTTTATTTACAAAACTTTAAACCCGCACAATGGGCGGGTCCTTATCTAGTATATATATATACTCATATCTTAAAACTTTTTCAAAATCCTAATCCAACTGAAATTAGGAACCCACGAATATAATTATCTAAGCCCACACCAAAGACACATAACATAACCCAATAAATTTTTCTTATATTAGTAAACCAGCGATTAAACCGGGTTTGTACCCTTTTTCTCCCAACTCTTTTTGAGCATCAATTTCTTAAAAAATACATTTAATATACTAATTATTAGATGGCTTACATAATTATGAAAAGATAATTCCATAAGTTTTTTTATCTTTAAGAATTCAATAATTCTAGGTTGCCTTCAAATTCACAGTAATCACTCTGAAAAACAGAGGAACATTCTAAATTTTGGAAGAGAATTATCTAAGTAAAATACACACATGTAGCTCTTATAAATAAGGAAATTCTCATATGGTGTATTTAAATAGTATCGTGAACAGTTGTGCTGCGAATATTGCTGTCAAATTTTATATCATGGAGGTCATGTTGCAGTGTCAAGGATAGGTATGTGGCCTAATTAAGTCTTGCATAATTTGTGCAAATCTTATCTACAACATAAACTTCTAACATTTATAGATATGTAAATTTTTTCTTTCAGTTTTTGCCTATAAATGCTAAACTTTAATGGAAGGCAAGAATCCAAACAGATCAATGTACAATTTTTCAATTTAAACGATCATGTTATACGCACGCATAAAGAGTGTAAGACATTGATAAAACAGCTGTATATTAATACATCAATTTACCATGATTAGTATATTTCTGAGCAGTATATATATAATATATCTATAAACAATAATCAACGCAAAAACACTTTGGTTATGTATGTGTTACCGTGTCTATGACACTAAAATTATAAGACCATCTTTATTGGTAAGAGGCCATTTTGAACTCTTATCATTATTTTAATTATACATTTTGAAAATTTTGGAGATAAAAAGATTGTCAAGAGTTCTTAATTTCTCTCCAATGGCGGAATCCTAAATGGGTTTTTAACACAAAATTTGAAAAAAAATTTAGAGTTGCATAAACTTCAAATTTCCATAAACGTTTAAATGAAAGATTATGAAAACACAATTTCTCTTAATAAAAACCATGAACTTTCTGATTACAAAAGAAGATGCAGAACAAAATGTCTTCAATTACTGATAATTTCGTTAAAATTAATTGAATCATGCTTAGGGATATTGAAATAAACTGATTTCAAAGAACCCTAATTTAAGAAAATCAAAGAACAGCCGTTGAGGTCTGCCATCGGTGGAGATGATTAGTTACCAGAAATTGAATCATTCTCCCCTGCTTGCAATCGATTTTTGAGAAATCCCTTCTCTGATTTTGCAATCTATTTGCCGAGAGAGAGAGGAAAAGAAAAAACTAATTGACAATTTGTTTTCCTTTTTCTCAACAACAATTATCGAACACGTTGACAACTCTTACGGTTTCTTAAACCTCCTAATTAAGAAGTACTTCTTAGCAATATTCCTATTTTTTATTTAATTTTAATTAGATAAAAGCTAAGAATATACACTAAGAAGTCCGATAAAGATACTCTAATTGTCATGAAGTGCTTATGAACCTATGTTTGCATATTATGATTATAAAATGTACTACTTATATTGGTCACCCCTTCAATGTATGCATTCTGCACTTTATGACTCAATAGATCATATTAAAAAAAAAAAATCAAATCAAAATTTCCATCTAATTAGTATGGATAAATAAAAATCTAAGTAGTCAGAATATCTGAATATGTTTACGTCAAAATATGTATAAAACCAGGTCCAACGCAAACGCATTTTAGTTTTCTGAGGTAAAAATAAAGAGATTAAGACTCATGCAAGGTGAATAAGCATCCCACCGAGCAAAGTGAACGGCAATACGAACTATCTAATTCATTTGCAGTGGAATTTGATACATTTTAATCACCGAATCAAAACCTATAAATCTTTAAATTCGACTATAAAATTAAAGAGAACTAATTAAGACATAAATATATTTTTTTTTTGCTCTTAATTAGAAACAATTCTCTTTTCTCTTAGAGCATGTCCAGTGGTAAATGCTAATCTATAAATTAAATAATAAGAATGAAGGGAGAAAGAAGAGAATGTCACTTCAGTTGCTTATGCAAACAACGTTTTTCAATAAATATAAATAGCTGTTAACTTTTTAGTGGTTATTATTAATAAAAAATAATTAATATATATATGATTAAAATAATATTTTTTTTTCTTTTGAAGGAAACCTGCGCTGGTGATGGTCTTAAGTTACAACTCACAACCTACATCTTGTTTTTCTTTGTAATTCAGTTCACACATTATTAAGATAGATCGACAATATTTTTTTTTCCATCATTTATAAAATCATCACACTGGTTTCGACATCCACAAAACCATATATAATTAATATTCGAGTTGTAAGACATCACTATAATTAATATCATGAAGATATGAAATGAATGGTGAATACAACATTAACCAAAAAAAAATCATATGTATTTCCTCCACGTGCTTAAAACAAACACATGGATGGAGAACACTAGAACCCTAATTATTCCAAAGGATCTCAGGAAATGACGAAAGAAGACAAGGAAGACGCCAAAAAAAAAGAGGGCAACAAAGTCATTATTGAATCCTCAAATGGACCGCTAGAAATATAGCACCAGTCGTTTTAGTCTTTAAGATTACGTTACACAAATCACAACCACTCATTGAATATCTTTTGTTTCTATATAAAGAGGTCGTGAGCTTTCTTTATGAGAGACAAGTGAACTTCAACTACTACTACTTACTGCCACATCACATTGAAAAAAAGAAAAGAAAAAGAAAAGAAAAAGAAAAAGAAAAAGAGTCCTCTCCTTGGTACTTGTTTTGTTTGTATTTAGAAGAAGAATGGCTGTCAATTACAACGAGAAGCTTCTTCTCAACTATGTTCCCGTTTACGTTATGCTTCCGGTAACTCTCATCATCTTGAGTTAACATCATTTTGCTAATGTTTCTAGAATATAATTCATGGTTTTATTTCATGTGTATGCAAATAGTATATTATTGATCACCACCTAGCACTTGGGATTATATTGTTAAACATACAATGATAAGTGGCTATATGAGATCTTGACAGGAAAATGTACATGTTTCGGCCTAGAACTCTTTGAGATAATAACATATTTCCTACCATTAAGTTACGGATTACAATCAATCCGAAAGTTGAACTAACGAATAAAAGGGAACAAATAAAACTCATTCGTTGAATGACATTGGCTACCATCAGATATGATTTAGCAATGATATGGTTTGTAATTTTACCTATCTTTTCACACGTTATGGAATGGTCATTGTCGCATTTATGGATTTATAACAAATTAACAGAGTAAAAATGATGAAAACAAAAAAATTTGTTTATTTTATGTTCGTTTTCCACAATGTATATATTGATCATAATTATCAACGACATTGTGTTGTGAATGTGTCAGTTGGGAGTCGTGAATGTGGAAAACGTATTTGCGGACCCCGAAACGCTTGAAACGCAGCTCAAACGTCTAAAAGAAGAAGCTGGCATTGATGGCGTGATGGTCGATGTTTGGTGGGGAATCATAGAATCAAAAGGTCCCAAACAATACGATTGGACCGCATACAAAACGCTATTCCAACTAATCGCTAGTTTGGGACTCAAAATCCAAGCAATCATGTCATTTCACCAATGTGGCGGAAACGTTGGTGACGTTGTCACAATCCCTATCCCTAAATGGGTTCGCGATGTTGGCGATATCGACCCCGACATCTACTACACTAACCGTAAAGGAACCAGAGACATTGAGTATCTCACAATTGGTGTTGATAATGTTCCTCTCTTTGCCGGAAGAACAGCTGTTGAGGTAGTAAAATCTACGAATAATTAAGACAAAAGAAAAAAAAAATTGTAATTAATTAACAAAATTGATTGTGTTTTTCATTTTCCATTAGATGTATAGTGATTACATGAGTAGCTTTAAAGAAAACATGGCGGATTTGCTGGAAGCTGGCGTGATTGTTGACATTGAAGTTGGACTTGGTCCCGCTGGTGAGCTTCGTTATCCTTCTTACCCACAGAGCCAAGGTTGGGTATTTCCCGGTATCGGAGAGTTCCAGGTTACTTAATTTCGTAAACTCAATAACATGTCTTTGCTTTTCTACGATTTTTTCACTGAAGAAACGGTGCTTTTTTGGGTGATTTTTCTAGTGTTATGACAAGTATTTGAAGAAAGATTTCAAGGAAGCAGCGGCCAAAGCTGGACACCCTGAGTGGGAGTTGCCCGAGGACGCTGGAGAATACAACGACAAGCCTGAAGAAACTGGTTTTTTCAAGAGAAATGGGACTTATGTGTCGGAGGAGGGGAAGTTTTTCTTGACATGGTACTCGAACAAACTTATCTTTCATGGAGATCAGATCATAGGAGAAGCCAACAAGATCTTTGCTGGACTTAAAGTTAACTTGGCTGCCAAGGTATTACTATCGTGGAACTAGAGCAGGAAAAACCCCTAATTGTTGAAAGATAACAAACCGAACAAACAACAATGCCTGAGTTAAAAACTGAATTCAATTTCTATATAAACCAGATGGTTTCAACAACTATAAAATCAAACTGGGATCACTAGAACAACTGTTGAAGTTAACTTGTCTTGCAAGGTAGCTAGTAAATGAGTCTAAATTGAGTATGTGAATGTGGTAGGTTTCGGGGATACACTGGTTGTACAACCACCACAGCCATGCCGCAGAGCTAACTGCAGGATATTACAACCTTTTCAAGAGAGATGGTTACCGTCCAATCGCAAGGATGCTCTCAAAACACTATGGCATTCTCAACTTCACTTGCCTTGAGATGAGAGATACAGACAATACCGCTGAAGCCTTGAGTGCTCCTCAAGAACTTGTTCAAGAGGTAATTTAACTCACAGCTGCACAAAGAGAAAAGATAATTGTTAAGTTTAATAGATGATCATTTATTTGATATATAGGTACTGAGCAAAGCATGGAAAGAAGGTATAGAAGTTGCGGGTGAGAACGCATTGGAGACCTATGGTGCCAAAGGTTACAACCAGATTCTTCTTAACGCTAGGCCTAATGGGGTTAACCCGAACGGTAAACCAAAGCTCAGAATGTACGGGTTTACTTACCTTCGGTTGTCCGATACGGTCTTTCAAGAAAGCAACTTTGAGTTGTTCAAGAAGTTAGTGAGGAAAATGCACGCTGATCAAGTAAGACTTCAAATTCCAAACCCAACGAAACTGTTTCTTATTCTTTTCTTATGTTATAAAACTTATATGATTTTGGAATAAGGATTACTGTGGAGACGCTGCCAAGTACGGGCATGAGATCGTGCCATTGAAAACTGCGAACTCGCAGCTGACGGTAGAGGATATCGCCGACGCGGCTCAGGCAAGTGGAGCATTTAAGTGGGACTCTGAAACTGACATGAAGGTCGACGGTTGATCCTCCTCTGTGACTGCTATTTATATGGCCGGTTATGAAATGAAGTGAGAATAAAGAGGCTTTTGCGACTTTTATAAGTCAACTGCATAAATAAAAATGCGAATTTCGTCGTTGACCGAAGAAATAAAACGTCTTTGCTATGTATTTTGTGGACTATAATTTCTTGTAATAAATAAATAAATTGAGTGATATGAATAAATAAGTGAGTCTTATAAGGGTAATGCATATTAGGAGGTTGATTCTATGCTTAATAATCTGATTGCCATTTGCCACAAATGGACCAGCCACACTTTTTAGTTTTGCCACACTTTGGTTCGGAAGGGCAAAGACCAGACCATGTAATCAATCAAACTAGTCTCCTCCTTGTAGCGGCCTATGTTCGAACTTGGGACTTCCCATTGTATGTATTAATGTATCACCATCATGTGTAAATTGTACTCGAACTACCACAATTAAAGTTAAACGTAGAATACAATACACCATAAACGATTATATATAATTGATTTAACATTCAAGAGTACTGGAACAATATATAAGATTTTTTTCTTTATTAGTTGACTTTTGACGATTTTTAAGTACTCCCTTTATTTCATAAAAAGTATCATTTTGACACACTGCACAAATTAAGAAAAACTTGAATTATACATATATGTTCTTATTTAATGAGCAATTTATCATTTAAATTTAATAAAAAAACTTTGGATTAAAGGTAAATTATAAAAATTGATATAAAAAGTCACATTGAAAATATAAAATGACAGTTTTTGTGAAATCTTTGTGAAACAGAATAAGTATAATATAACACATCATTGTTTTTGTATAAAGTTAAATATAAGAACATATTTTGTATCTTATCTTGTTCTTGTCAACATACTTTCTACGTGATTACTTACCAACAAAATAAATAAGCTGATGTTTTAATCTTGGAAACATATCATTAGATAAGATTTTACAACTTTTATAGGTCATATATATATATAGAAATATTATCCAATAGAACAACTTAACAAACATATAAAACATTGTTTTCCTCTTTCTGTTAACTCAAGTCACATAATCTAAAAAAAGCTTTCCTTTCAAAGAGAAAAATAATAATCTTGAAACAGAGCTTTCTCTTTCGTTTTTTTTCTTTTTCTTTTCTCTTTCAAATTTTAGTTTTTCGTTTTTGTGGTTACGATTGTTCGGCGCCGTAGAAAAGCGTTCGGACGGGTTCGGAGCTTTTCTGCATGGCGGTTTGCTTCCGGCGAACTACGACAGCGAGATCATTAAGCTCCGTGAACGTAAGCTTTTATCCTGTTGTTTTCCGTGAGATGAGAAACGCAATACGAACAAGTTGAATGGGGAGATTGAGAACAACGTTTTTGGCGATCTCTCTCGTTGTTTTCGTTTGTGTTTCCGAGGAGATTATCTCTCGTGACGGTGTAGGGAATCTCTTACCATTCTCCGCTTCCGTGAATCAAGATTTTATCGATGTGGTAAATTTATCCTCATTGTTCGTTTTTATCATATCCAAGAACATGTATGAACATTGTTGCTTAGGTTACAATCTAGTGAATTGCTTTTTCGCTCGATCTTTTTGTTTTGACGCATATCTCATTACTGATAGGCAGAACAAACATGGATTTATCAACATCCGAATTTGAAGAATGAGAAATGTTATTGGCATTGGTTCAAGAATTGGTTTCTTGAATCTCAAGGCGAATCTACGACCTATCCAAGAAGGAAGCTGGTCAGTAAAAGACAAAAGTTTAGTGTATCTGCTCCAAAGTTAGCTTCCGGTCCTGTAACAGGACTCGGTTATGCACCAGGACCTGCGCCACGTTTGGGGCCAGGTCCTGCACCGACTCCTAGTAGTTATGATCTGGCTGCACCTGCAAGCGCTCCAACTCCAAATAAACCTTCAGATTCACCAGCTGATACACAGGATGATGATTTTAGTCCCGGTCCAAGCGAGGAAAAACCGAGTGTTGCTCCTAGCAGAAGTGTTCCGGGTCCTCCTCCTCCACCAAAGGAGAAGAAGGATGATATCTTGATGAAACTTATCATCGCTGTTGCTTCAACTGCTTTGTTAACGTTTGCTCTTGTTGCATTGATGTTCTTGTGTTGCTTTAGATGCAATCGTAAAAATGCCAATGGTCCGAGAGATGAAGGACCACTTCTACGTTTATCAACTGGTATGATCATGCTTCTTGCATTGTTTGCCAAAAAGGGTTGATAATGTCTTTGTAAACTCATTTGACAAATGTAAACTCATCTTTTCAGGATCTACTGAGAACTCTCCCACCATTGCAAGCACTAGCAGGAGAATGTTTGGTGTTGCTAGTTCAAAAAAGAGGTCGTTTCTTTCTAGAGTATCTTTTAAGAGAAATGGTCATGAGTTTCCAACGGCTCCTCCTGATGCGTCTTCTTCCTCTGGACTTCCTCCACTGAAGCTTCCACCTGGAAGATCAGCTCCTCCTCTTGCCCCTGCTCCTGCTTCTGCTCCAGCTCCACAGCCACCACCCCCTCCTCCTCCCAAACCTCAGCCTCCTCCACCGCCTAAGATTGCTCGTCCTCCACCTCTACCACCGAAAGGTGCTGCTCCAAAACGTCAAGGACATACTTCCTCTGGAGATGGATCTGATGTTGATTCTGAGACTGGAGCTCCAAAAACAAAACTAAAGCCGTTCTTTTGGGATAAAATGGCTACTCCTGATCAGAAAATGGTTTGGCATGAGATTAGCGCCGGTTCATTCCAGTAAGAGTTGAATTGTGGAATCTTGTACTACTTCTTTAATATTGTTCCCGGGGCATGCATGCTTAAACTTAACGTTCTGCTTTCAGGTTCAATGAAGAGATGATGGAGAATCTTTTCGGTTACAATGATGGGAACAAAAACAAAACTGGTCAGAGGAGTAATTCCGCTAGCGAGTCTCCTGTCCAGTATATACAGATCATAGACGCTAGGAAAGCTCAAAACTTAGCTATTCTTCTTAGAGCTCTGAATGTAACAACAGAGGAAGTTGTTGATGCCATCAAAGAAGGTATAATATAATCTCACCATTAGTGGCTTTGGGGTCTTTGGTTTATGACTGAATGTGTCTTATTCTTGTGTGTATGTCATAAGGTAATGAGCTCCCAGTAGAGCTTCTACAAACATTGCTGAAGATGGCTCCAACTCAAGAAGAAGAACTCAAACTTAGACTATACTCAGGAGATCTTCACCTACTTGGTCCTGCTGAGCGGTTCTTGAAAATTCTTGTTGATGTACCTTTTGCATTTAAACGTATAGAGTCACTTCTATTCATGATCTCACTTCAAGAAGAAGTCTCTGGTCTGAAAGAATCTCTCGCAACTCTTGAGGTACCTCAGCTAACAAAGACCCTTAAAACAAGAATCACTTTACTGATCTCTCTGTTTCTGTATTTGTGTCGTCAGGTGGCTTGCAAGAAACTTAGGAACAGCAGACTGTTCTTGAAACTACTAGAAGCAGTTCTCAAGACAGGAAACAGAATGAACGTTGGGACTTTCCGCGGTGATGCGCAGGCTTTTAAACTCGACACTCTTTTAAAACTCTCTGACGTCAAAGGAACTGATGGCAAAACCACACTCTTAAATTTCGTTGTTCTTGAGATCATTCGTTCTGAAGGCGTCCGTGCTCTCCGCCTGCAGAGATCAAGCCGAAGCTTCTCTAGCGTTAAAACAGACGATTCAGCAGCAGATTCTAGCCCAGAGTCGTTAGAGCGTTACCGAAGCACGGGTCTTCAAGTGGTTACGGGGTTAACAACAGAGCTTGAAGATGTCAAGAAAGCAGCAATCATAGATGCTGATGGACTGACTGCAACGTTAACAAATCTTAGCGGTTCACTTACGAATGCGAGAGAGTTCTTGAAAACTATGGACGAAGAGAGTGATTTCGAACGAGCATTAGCTGGATTTATCGAACGTGCAGATGCTGATATCAAATGGTTGAGAGAAGAAGAAGAGAGGATCATGGCGTTGGTGAAAAGCTCTGCTGATTATTTCCATGGGAAGTCTGCCAAGAACGAAGGGCTGAGAGTGTTCGCCATAGTGCGCGATTTCTTGATTATGTTGGAGAAAGTTTGCAGAGAAGTTAAAGAAACTACAAAGACTACGAACCGGTCGGGTAAGAAGGAACATGAAATGGGGACTTCGGACAGTACTCAACCATCTCCGGACATTCGACAACGTTTGTTTCCGGCTATTGCTGAACGGAGAATGGACAGTTCGGATGATTCAGACGATGATGAGGGTAGTTTATCTTCTTAGTCTTTTGATAACGTTAACACCATTTAGGTTCCTTCACGCCGGGAAGAGATTGATCGCCGGAAACGTAGAAAAGAAGAAAGGGAGGAAGCCGGAGTTTTATACTTTTATGTTTGACAAGAAGGCGTGGAAAACTAGTGAGTTTGTTGTAGCTCTTGTGAAGACCAAAGTTGTTCGATATTACATTATGTTTTCTTGAAAATCTTACTTACATCGTATATTTGTATTATTATTTCCCTATTTGTGAACCAAAAAGATAGAGGATACGTTAAGTTTTTAGATGTCGATCGAAAAAAATGTGTTTGAGAAGAACTTTCTGTTTATTTTCAGTCTTAAATAAAACGTCAATGAGAAGAAAAGTTATGTGAGATGGTATGGAGCCAAAGCTTATCCTTACTTTCTGTCAAGTTTGGTGACTGAGACAGCGGCTTTGCTTTGTATCGACAATCTATGAAAATCCCACCATCTTGGTCGAGGCTTCTAAGGTATACGAGTGAGATCATTGAGAAGATTCTTCGAGCCAAGTTCTAGTTTCACAAGCTAATGAATATGCTGATAGTACTGGTTATTCTGAAATTTGAAGATATAAACTATGCCCTCGGGGTAACTATGACCTAACTGGTTAATAATTTCAACCATTCTGAGTCAGAACTGATATAATTTCAACCATTTTGAGTTGGGAAATTCTGAAATCTCAGTAAGTACCTGATCTGTTTCAGTGCTTTACTTCTCAACAACAATTTGCACATCTTTTTTGTTCTAATTTGGGTACATATACACAAGCATACCTAGCTGTGATGTTTACATATGATTTAACACTTCAACTGTAAAAACACAAATGATTTTACACATCAAATGGTAGGAATACAGATTACTAACAAATGCCGACTGTCAATCCTACCATTTCTTTATGACTCAAAGATGGCTTTACAAGTAAGATCCGGTTTCTTGCTATTTCAGTATAATCCAGTTGCCACCAGCAAAAACAAAACAGTTGCATACAAACTTCCAAAATATATATATTTCAACTTATCTTTTTTCATTTCTTTTTGGTGTCCAGCTTTAACAGATTTAAGAACACGAATAGATTAACTATTTATTAATATAAGGTAACAAAAAAGAAAAAACAGAAGAGACCCTAGTCAAATGATTCTCCTCTCTGAAAATTATGTGAGCCTAATCTACCAGGAATATAATGATGGCCCTAACCCAAAGTTATTATCAATTTCCAAAATCACATATACGGCAAAGCTATACACAAGAATGAGGGGAAAGCTGAGGACCTTTGAAGTGAATGGCTTTGGTCATGGATAAGAGACTATTTATAGTAACTATGTGTTGCCCTGATTACTCGCTTTCCCAAAAGGGCAACTTGCTAAATTAAAGAGAAGATTTTTACCTAACTATCCCATGTCGCTTGGAAGACCTGCCGTCTATTTCTTAGCCACTGCAACAGTTCTCTATCAAGTGATGAGTTATTATTAAGGACAGCATCGAACATCGGGCTTCCAAATACTCTTGGGGCGCTTTTGAACGTCCATATTTTATCCTTTGGCCACGGTCTTTGAGGTTGCTTAGACTGTACACACAGATAAAAATAAAACCTTGTCATGAAAAGCGAAAAGACAGATGAAACACATTTCAGAAGTGTGTTAAAGAAAGAAATTACCATCTGTGAAACCATAGTTTTCACCATCTTTGGGCCATAAACACGATGCTTCGATGGTTTCTGGGCCTTTGCATAGAAGGAAGCGACATCGGGTAAAGACAAGCAACCTCTGGTTGCTCTCACCAATGTAAGATCTGGGTCAGTATTTGTCTGGTTGTACCAGTAAATTAGCTGCCCAAGACAATAATTCTCGCCATAAGTCTTCCTGTACTCCTTGATACTTGCACCTAACTTGTCAGCATACTTCGCCCCCAAATCTAACGGACTTATGTGTACAGGAGAAGAGATAAAGGACTTGTATTCCTGCGACATATCAAGACCCATCTGTTAGAAGAAGTTCAACAAGATTTATTATTTCGTTACTCAAATTAAGCGAAACGACTTACCCGAACTTTGAAAAAGCACTTTGTATAAGCATATATGTGAATTAAATCAGCTGCGGCATCATTCCGACACTTGTATGTACATGGGAGATCTCGGATCTCATCTCTCAACCTTCATGGGAAATAATCTTTGATATGAGTTCACTGTTACGTAAGAGCGTTTCAAGCATACGTAATACTAATATGATAGATGTACTCACCAAAGTAACGATCTCTGAAGTTCCTTTAGGACATCAGCAGATCCAGATGGATCATGGGCATGAATTTTGGATCTGAGTTCATTAAGAATGCCTTCTTCCACGTGTGGTGACAAGCTCTGAAGAAGCTCATCAACTAAGGAGCCATCCCCGTTCCAAATAAAAGAGACTGTTTCTTCAGGAGCGAGCCTCTCAAGCGGAGGAGGGGCGTTCTTGGGATCCCCAAACACATGTCTCATAACATATCTTACCTGTGTATAATGCTAATTAATGACTACCTTCGTTCGGGAAAAACATATCAAAACACTTGCACAAAAAGTGTGATGGCAAAGCAAAGGAGAAAACATTATGTTTGCTTTCATGATGAGAGATTGCAGTTACCTTGTCAAGTGTAACTGCCAAATTTTGGAGCCTCTGATTGTAGACACCCTCAGCCTGTCGCGTTAAAGTTACAGATACAATAAGCATATAAGAGTTAGAGAAACAAAGAACACCCCAAAGCTAACACAACTCTTAGGCACATAAGGTATGAGAGCGACTGAAAGAACCCGCAAAAGGTTAAGATGAGTGATAATCTCACCTGAACCTCAGCATCACTTTTCTCAACATCAAGGTGTATATCTGAAAAGTATTTCCTCTTTTCTTCTAGATTGTGCTTAAGAATTTCCTCGGGAAGCTTTGTTCTCTCGAAATTGATGAACCGCACCTTTACGCACAAGAAACTTTCAGTCAGAAGTTGTAATCCCATGTAGTGATGTGACAAACAAACATAAAATGATTCAAGACTAACCAGACGAGCAGAATATGCAATCACCCAATCTGGTAACCCACCCAGCAAACAACTTCCCAGTCCAGCTCTTCCCAACTCAAGATAATCTTCTTCTGAAACTGAATTCAGTATACAAGCTTCCAGCATCAGTCTGTGTCGATCCAACAGACCATGCCAATCCTTCAATACCTGTTAACAGATATCGTTCATAAATTTCAATTGACATTCAAGGGATAAAAGAAAAGATTTTTAAAATTTTTGGTACAAATGAACAATTTAGCTTATTAGTAAAAGAGCGCATACAGCAAACCTCTACTACTTTTAAACTCCATAAACAGAGACAATATCATTAACTCTCATGTATCTTTGACACCAGAAATATAATCATATATTTGTTAACAGCACAAGTACCTTCTGAAATGCACCTTCACCAGTGAGATTCAAGTAGCTTCCACGGCATACTTGGCTACCACACAAGCAAACAGACGCTTCATATTCTTCCTTACTCTGTCGCATACACAAGAATCTTATTTTAGAATCATTCTTTAGACAGTGGAGTGGAACAAGAACAATACGATTAATCCAACGAAATATAGTTTGCTACAGTACGAGCTGCATAAAAGAAGGGAGAGGGATGAACAGACCTCAGTTACAGAATTATAATCGAAAGTTATCTCCTCGCCATATTCAATAGAACGTACAGAATAGATACCAATCTGGTAGTGTCCATCCACTGCAGTAACCCTGGAAGCACCAGATGAGAAAGGGAAAAATGAGTGAATTGTATACAATTTGTCAAATATATAAACAAGCATCAGGGAGTTCTCCGCTCCACTTTTCTAAAAAATTATGTATGCATAAAAAACGAACGATACTTCCCAGATACGTACGTGCAGAGGAGATACATTCATACGCAATAGACAAAGTGTTCTCCGCTCCACTTTTCCAAAAATGTATGTATGCATAAGAAACGAACGATACTTCCCAGATACGTATGTGCAGAGGAGATACATTCATACGCAATAGACAAATTTCTAAACAATCATTTACTATCGGTGTATTGATCTGACCATACTTAGGCAGGCTAGTTTAAGCATGCATCTTGAATGAAACTAATCCAAACAGCTGTCACTTGGTTCTGCTCTCTGAGTCCAGAACTCTGGAAAAATTGGATGATTCCAGAGGGAAGAATTTAACTTACTTAGCTTCACAATTCGGTCGGCAAGAGTGACAAATTCGACTTGCATAGTTAGCCTTGTGCATGGCATCAACAACAACTAAATCATATCCATCGGCGTCACCCTGCCCGTGCAACATAAAAAGTAAGAACATGGTCTAAAATATTAAATACAAGCCCAAACATCATAGTTTCATCATACCTTTGGTCTCTCGAGATATATATTGTAGAACTCTGGTGCAGGATCAGTTTTGTTTTCCTGTAAGGAACGAATCCCATCTTGCTTCTCAAACCACTTCCAAACAGGATAAACCTAAAATATCCAAAACAAGTCAAAATATAAGTTCAGATATCCCTCTAAAAGAATGTTTCAATGATGAACTTCAGAAAATGTTTCTGCTGCAGCAACATAAAACTACAAAGCTACGGACCCACCTCTCCAAGAAATTCAACAACAAAATCTTCTTCTCCAAAACCACCTTTTTTGTTGCACACAACACCGAGGCCCTAATTGGAAAAAATAGTAGCAACAAAGCAGATTAGCAAACAAATTTTAAATAAACTGATGGGATACTTGTGAAGGAATAACAGATCGATACCTTCCGATAAGAAACATATTTATCATCAGAACGACTTTCTATTTCCTTTAAAACGCCTTGACACATCTTCAGCGTTCGTATATCACACTCTTCACGAGCACTCTCTTTGAGCTCTTCAATCACAGGCCTTAAAGGGAATACCATAGGGGTGTTTCCAGATCCAGTAAACAGCCGAACTTGCCTGTTCAGGGTACGTAAGATAACATCTTCTACAAATGAATGTTTATCCTGCAGTGACCAGTCCAAATCTCCGGGCATTGAATCAAGTAAGAGGTTATGGGTATAAGGATCGATTCCATAAACCTCTTGCTCTAAAACCTCATCGCCAAGACTCTTTCTTGGTTTATACTCCTTAACTTCAGGAAGTTCCATATCTAACTCTTCAATGCCATTTCTTTGTGCATTAAGCTTCTCACCATAATCCTCTGGCAAAGAAACCCGCATCTTACGTTGCACTTCTTCCTCATCCGCGACAATTGCATACTTTTCAATCACTTCATATTTCCTAGTAACGGGTGGTACAAGACTAGCTTTGGTCATACGTGCACCCCATTCACGCTCTTCGGTCACAGAATCAAAGGATTCATCTGCTGTGAAGTATCTTTCGACGCGCAAGTCCTGTGATCGACCTTCTGAACGGATGTCCGATTCACTTTCTGAAGCCGAAGCTGAGCTATAATTGTCACTCTTGCCATTGTCAGAGAGTTCAGAAGATGTTTCACTACCTGAACTAAAGGATTTACGATTTAATTTAGACAAGCGCCTTTTGATTTCTCGGTCAGATGCATATTCTCCATACTCTGAAGCACCATTTACACCAAATGTGTCACCAGTCCTGCTCATGTACTTCTTTTCAGTTACTGTTTTGCTCAACTTCTTGTTGTACTTAGAGGCTGATGAAAGCCCTGAGCCATCTTGCCATGACTTCATTAGTTCATCTCTTCCATATGAAGAAGTAACCATAGAGACCTCTTCCAAACGCGTGGCAAGTTGAATAAACAGTGTGATGATTCGGTTCATGTCTTTCGAGCCCCCTCGATTCCTACCCCTGGATACATAAGATAGTGTCAGAAGCAAAATTGCAAAACCAGTAGTACAGAAAATGGAAAATTAGCTTTTACATTTTCTACAATAGATTACCTTCTACTTAACAACTAAGGATTCAATTATTCAACGGCAAGGCATAAGAGTTAGAAGTAAACAATTCTACAGCCAAACAAATGGAGGGCCAAAAACTGAGCAAGGCAAGAAAACGAATATTGACTTGAGTAATCATAACCCATAACCCAGAAAGGACATCAGCAGCCATTCAACATATTGTTTGTTGGGCAGAAGATCAATAGCAAAGAAGTAATTTATCCATAATTTGCAGAAAATAGATTTGAGTGCTACTGGCATAATCATGTAGTACGATAAGCTTCTCAGACAGGAAAAATAAAATCAAGAAAAGAAATCATACTTAATTGCTTCCCTGCACATCCGGCTGATATCCTCCTTGACAGATCTCAATCCATGACTAACGTAGTAACCATTTTTCATTTTTTCCTCGATTTGAGAAACCTGGTACCCAAAAATACATTAGGATTAATTTATAACAGATGATAAAGAATAGATAGCAGACACGAGTACCAGAAAGCACCTTCAAAGCAAAGAAGTCAAAAGTATTCTGCTTCATGATGCTCCTAAGACTTGAAGCAAGGAATTCCTCCACTCGCTTATACCCATGTTCTGACTTTTTAATTGCCCATCGCCTGATACGAGCATCCCTGGATAGTATCGCTGATGATCTCCTTGCATCATACAATTTTGAGCGTTTGTATAAGCTTCTTCGGAATAACTGATTGGCTGAATCTCGCTTTTCTACTCGATCAAAGTAATCCTTAAGGTTACCAAAATCATCTGTATCGCCCCCTATTCCCTTAGATTTAGCAATATCTGTTGTCTGCTTCAGACTCCTTATCCTGGAATGCAATTCACCTGATCGAGTATTCTCGCCTCTGAGCCAACTTACTTTTGTATAATTCACTGTCAAATCTCCAAACTGGGGGCAGCCTGTGATGTCTACAGAAGATATACGGGGAAATGAATGAAGAATTTCCTCAAGCATGCTGGCAGTCACGTTTGTACAACCAACCAGAATTATCGAGTCTATCTTCTCCTTATTGTAAGTGTTCTGCAAGAGAATATCATGTCAAATCAATCAAAATACTGGAATAACGCAATTTCTGTAAACGGAAAGCTTAGAGTGTTTACCATGATACTCCTGAGCCTAGAATCTGTGCAGTTGGGACCCAAAGAAGATAAGTCAACTA
The DNA here is from genome assembly GCF_000633955.1 of Camelina sativa. Classification (NCBI taxonomy): domain Eukaryota; kingdom Viridiplantae; phylum Streptophyta; class Magnoliopsida; order Brassicales; family Brassicaceae; genus Camelina; species Camelina sativa. The sequence continues at coordinate 18,680,831 of NC_025696.1, forward strand.
GTCTTGAAATATCTTTGTATGAATTAATAGTGGCCTTCCAATGTCTACAAGTCATGGAAGCAAATGCAAGTGATTTTACATCATATCTCAACAAATGAAACACCCGTGCTAATGCACCGCCATCCAACAGACCCCAGTAAATCCCCACAGTGCCAGGGGATCCATTTCCTTCAACATGGAAGGCAACGTCCCCGCATAAATCCTCAAATGTCAACTCATCCTTCTGAAATATTTGTGTATCTTCCGTTTCAAAATTTTCTCCACTTTCACCAGCCATCAAGCGAGCTCTTTTCGTATAGCAAGAATCAAATTCTGGTGTTTAAGAACCAAAAGCAAAAGAGAGGAGTGAAAAATGTTAAAATACATTTGAACGCAAGAATAGAATGTAGGTAAAACCAGAAGTAAATGAAGAAAATAAGGAGACAACGACCCAAGGTTATAAACCAAGAATAAGTTTAAGGAAACTGAGCAAAAGAAAGTACTCGTTAATAGGAAGAACGGGATTATGTCTAAAATCTGGAAGTTATGCATACCTGAAGATTGGTACATGTACTTTTCACTCTCTTTCTTAGGCTGTCTTGTATGGATCCAAGAGTCTAAAACATCGTTTATGGCAGCCGAAAAATCCCGACTCTTGAATGTTTTCATAACCAATTGATGAAGTTTCCCACGGAAATAACCAAGAAACTGAGGGTGCATACCATGGAACGAGTTTAGACTTGTGTCCATTTCAGAACGCTTGAAACCCTGTGTCTCTAGGCCTTGACAATCTGAAGGAAGAGCTGGGGTTTTTCCCCGAAGCTTGGCAATGGTTTCAGGAGTTTTTGTGATAGAAGTAACAGGGACCCAGATTTTATCAGATTTCCTGAAGACACTGCTGTGGCTCTTAATGAAACCTTTATCCACCAATATCTGGAGCCCCAAAAATGGCAGAGGTCCTTGTTCTTGCCCAGCCCCATCCGTGTAGAACCAATCACCCATATGCAATTGCAAATCATCGACCGTATACAGCCGATCCATAGGAGTGTTAACAGATGTGTCAGTTCTCCAAAGTCCCTCCGAATCTTGACCATTGCAAGCTGTTGAATGACTTTCGACTGATTCCCTCTTTGAATCACTAGACGCAGGGGATGGACGAGCAGGCCTTGAAGTGCACCGCTCCTTACCACGAACTTTTACTCGGGGATCAGGAACTGGTGGAACTTGGTCATTAACAACCAAAGAGTTCAGCCTAACAACGGACAGAAAACTAGCTTTTACTCCTCTCGCCTGAATTCTCTCATCTACGCCAGAAAAAGTCCACAGGGGAAGTTCAAGCCTAGAGCTACTGAGAGGATAATACAAGTCATCCTTGTGATGCCATCGAGGATCCTCATAGCCGGATTTCTGCATCAGGCATAATGGGAAACCATCATTCAGAACAATTTTCTTTTTGTAATATCTATCTTGAGAAGTTTCATCTTGTCTTATCCAGTCCCCGCCTTTGCAAGACCAACGACCCGAAAACCAGCTGCCTATCTCATCACTCTCAGAACCATAAACATCGTCTGACTTATATTCTTCGATCCCCCTTTTCATGGGCTCTGAACATCCCAACAACTCTTCATCCACCAGATCCCATTTATTTGCCTCTTGATAGTGACGCCAGGTGATACCTGCAAGTCCCAGAGTATAAATTTTCAGTATTTTCATGCAAAAAATGCATTTATAGAAGAAGCTATGAGTATTCAAAGTTGATGTCGTCTAAACGAATCTCTATGCTCATGCACAAACCAATCATACGGCAGCAAGCTATTACATCTTTAACAAACATCAAACACTTCCCGACACTTTTTCGTGCCAAATGCCCATATTTGCATAAGGAATTCAACACTACAAGACGATCTACTACATATATAAATATAAACATATCTAACAAGTAGAAACGTTTGTTTTGTTCTGTTTTCTGCTTGGGGGAGAAGCTGGCATAGTTGGGAACGGAAACTGCCAGAAAGGAATAGAAGCAAATAGATAAAATTGATGTCATGCTACATAAGTGCAAGTGGTGTCAACCAAACATACCTTCAGATGTCACACATCCTTTGGTCTCTTCAAACTCAACTTTCACCTCCAGAGCTTCTGCAAAGTGATAAAAATAAGCTTGTATTAGGGCATAGAAGCCTCGGGATGAAATCAGCTAAATATATTAAGAAAAAAGCTCTTTATAACTGCTAGCATTTTGGGCAGAAAAAGCATCAATTTTGTGGCCCAAAAGCAAATATATGTACATCTATTACGGTACCTCCAAGTGTCTCAAGTTCTTTGCCAGGAATGATAGTATAACCCTCCAAGAGATTTGCAATCCTCTTATCAATCTGGAAATCTTCACCATGCTCTACTAAAAATTCATTAGCTTCTGGTACGGACACTGATTCAGGCAAGGAATCTCCAACTTCTTGCTCAATACACACTGCTTCTGTAGTATCTGCAATGTCTTCTAATAAATTACCAGGAGCTTCAGGAGGATTGACGAGCTGTGTCACTGCATCTGACACGACTGATGGAAAATTCATGTTGACCACAGGAGATGTTGCATTTTCAATAGTGACCCACCTATTATTATCTGAATGTTTAACCATATGATCAGAGAAAAGAA
>NC_025696.1:18684535-18694459 GCF_000633955.1 Camelina sativa
GTCCATATCTACCTCCATTGATGGCAACTCTACAGTAGAGGCTTCACCAACTTGCACAGGCTCTTTTCCCATTGCACATGGACTTGGAATTTTGGATGAATCACAGACGGAATTTTTCTCAACCACGGGATTATTGTTGTAGAGAATATTTTTACCTTGCAATTCTTTGCTTGATGAGTGGAACTCTTTTCCATTAGAATCCTTATATTTGTGCTTATTATCAAGCTCCGTACCAGTCTGAAAATCCCTCCTCTCCCGTACTCCACTTTTCCTGCTTATTTCCCTTTGCCCGTTACGCCTGTTACGGTCACTCTGGGTATCTTCCATATAGTTAGGAGTACAGTCTCTGCGGTCACTGGGCCTTGAGCGATCATGAGGTGACCACTCAGAATAGCTTGGACTTCTTCTATAATCATGGTGACGGCGGTCACGAGGAGACCTTTTACGAGCATGTGCAGACTTCTCAAAGATGTACGGTGATCTCTCCCGAGCATATGGTGATCTCTCTCGATGGACTGGACTTCTATCCCGGTGTTCATAGTACCTAGACCGGTCATGTGGGTCCCAATCAGATCGTGCAGGGCTGTGTCCATGCCTGTCTGAAAAGGCCTTGGTAGGGAAAGGTCCGTCTTGATGCTTTCTAGGATACTTATCCAGAGGGGAAGTTTTTGATGAATATGAATCTCTGTACGGCCTCTCAGCAGAATGCCGTGAGTAGTGGTCTGAGTGAAGAGAGCGAGAACAATCATCTGAAAGTTTTCTACATTTAGAGCTCCCATAATCCCCATAATCAGCATAGGAGTGTTTGCGCTCAACGCTATCTGGTTCAGCTCCATGTCGCTTCAATCTGTTCACAGTAGAAGAGTACTCCTTTACAAGATTACTGGGATTGTTGTATTCACTCTTGTGTAAATTTTCCTCTATAACAATTTTAGAACTGATTCTTGTAGCCCTGTCATACCCACTTCTGAAGTCTCTCCGGTGGTAGATATCTTCATTTGCAAATCTTCCACCAGGCGGGGTACGTTCATAATCATATTCATATTTCCACGCTTTCTCTCTGTCTACTCCATTCCTACGAGATCTGGCGTAACTATGATCATCCATTTTTTGCCATCTGTCTGGGATGAATTCCCCTTTTTCAATTTCATCACTGGGATCTCTCCATGATCTGAAGTCTCTTTCTTCCTTATCTCCTTTCCAGTTCTTATCTGCGGAAAAATCCCTTCTCTCCACATACCCTTTATGATATTTTAGATAACTGAACTCACCCTTGGAAGGTTCATCTTTCTTCCAAGTCTCCCCAATAATCTCGCCCTTTTCGATCTCACTCCTCTGCAATGACCTTACTGGCGAGATTTCACCATTCTCCAAATCCCCAGGAGGCTTCAACGTACCTAATTCACCCTCTTCCACTTCATCCTTAAACCCAGAATCTCCACCGTTCTCAACTTCTTTATTCTCACTACTAGTTCCTCCTTTAAATTCACTCTTCACCTCCTGCTCTTTCGGCTGCAACTGTGACTCCACAGGGAGTTGCACTACCTGCGTCGTCTGTTCTTTCGACAGAACCTCTCCTTGTTTCTGCGGCTGTTTGAGCCTCCTCTTAACAACTTTACGAATTACCTTAACAATTCTCTTCTTCTTAACTGGCTGAGACGCTGAAGGTTTATTATTATCATCAGCTGGCTGAGACTCCGGAACCTTAGTTGAGATAGATGTGTGACCATTGTCCGAAGTAGCAGCACTCTTGCTTTCATTGCCTCCACAAAGAGTCGTCTTCTTCTCCACAATTGGAAGCTTTTCCATGATATTCAGTAGAGGCATGCATGCGACACCCCCATCGCTCATGGAGGAAACACCAATCCAAATTTCTCAGTAACCAAAAACACTTCCCCCTAATTTCCCCCTTTCCCGGGGAAATCAATACTCATGCTTTTGCTTCAGAACCTCACCGCTAAAGTTCGCCAATTTCTCCCAACACACCGGACTAAACTCACCAACCCTGAAACACCCAAAAAGTAAATGTAGGGTTAGCTTTAACCCAGCGAAACCAAAGGGGGCAAGGAAGAACGAGGAAATCTCAAAACCCTACAAAGGACCAAATTGACGAAATAGAAGAGACGGAAGAGACGCGAAAACAAACGAATTGAAGCTAGAAAAGTTTTACCGGGAAGATAACGAAACCTAAAAGAAACGGATCAAGAACCCTAGAATGGAGCTAAGAGAGATACGAATGAACGAAGAGAAAGAAGGTGAATAATTTATCGAGGAACGAAGAGGGAATTAGATCGAGGTCAAAGGAAGAGAAATCGAGAAGAAAACCCTAGAGAAAGCTTCTCACTAAATCTCTCTCTCTCTCTCTCTCTCTGTATTGCTCTCGTTTCGCCGGGAAAAATCTCTGTGCGCGGCGTTGTTGTTTCTCTATTGCGACCTTCGCTTCTCTTCTGTATCGTTTGTGTTCTCTCTCTCTCTCTCTTTCTCCCTTAAGTTTTTTTTTTCTCTGAAAGACGAAAGCCGTCGTGTGTTAATTAATTTTTTTTTTCCTTGTATAATTTTTTTTGTTTACTTACTGGAAATTTCACTTTTCTTTATAAAAAAATATTCTCACCTTAATTAATTGAGATATGAATCCAAAAAAATAAAAAAGAGATATGAAATTGATAAATAGTATGATGAAATTACATGACAATAAGTAGACAAAATGATAATTGAGGGGAAGAAATCAAAAATGTACTGAAATAAGCAAACATGAATTGTACCGTGTTTTGCGGTTTTGGATAGATTTATATGTTGAGATATGTTGTTTTTTCGGTAACATGTTACCTTTTTACGAGAATATCTAAAATTTTCAAATAAATTTTTATTTATATTTTATCAATATGTGATATATTATAAAATCTTTATATTATTTAAAATTGGGATAATAAATTAATATGACAACAAATTAATTTTTATGTTGACCAAAAAATAAGAAGTTTTTATAAGTATACTATTTTTATAATTGGTAAATGTGTATATTTTAAATTTATTAAATTAAAGGTAATTTGGATATGTAACACTTTTTCTTGATTATTTACATATATAATTTGCAGATTATTAATCTATACTTTTTTAAAAGTGTGAAGAAACTTACATTTTTTGGGGGGAAAGACTGAATTACACTTTCATGGTGGATGTATATCACTTTTTGTATAATGGTGTTCATTTAGATAGGTGTATATATATATATATATATATATGTGTACATTGACACTAGTCCTCAACTATAACGATACAACTTTTATCGACAAATGTTACTTCTCTATTAGAAGTAAGTAAGTACTATCGACGCAAGAAACAAGGCTTAAAAGCTGCTTATTTTTTTTTTTTCCTAAGTAGTATGTAAATAATAACTATATTAAATTATTGTAGAAAACTAAATTTATTGGAGGAAAATAATCAGGGAGAGTTTTCTCCCTGTTTCCCACCAAAAAAAAGAAAAAAAATTGTTGGAAGAAAAAGAGTTATGTAGAAGGTTTGGAACAATAAAGAGGTGTCTTCAAGAAAAAAAATTACGTTTAAATTGGTATTTTTGATTATATGATATAACAGTGATGGATTTTTCTAAAAAACATCTATGGCATAATTTACCATTTTTTGCGGCTATTTTTTATGATAAAAGAAACCAATTTTTTTGAAAACAGGATTCGAAAATAAAAACGTAAAGTTGTCACAAAACATAAATTGAATCATTTCTTCGATAAGAGGAACTTTTTTTGTATACATAAAAGTATGGGTAGACTTGTATATAAAGGAGAATTATTATTTTTTTCCATACTGGTTAAATTTTAGGAACTAACTATCAAGTAAATGGTTCAATGTAGTATTGTTTATACATAAATAGATAGATGAATATATCTTGTCATTGAGACTAGTCCACAACTATAAGGATAAAAATTTCTTTGAAATTCTCTACAAAAAAATATATATTATTGATGCGAATAAATTATTATGGAAAAAGTTACAGATGTGGATTTATTTTTTGGAGCAAAAATATCTTACAAATAATAAAGAGATACGTGGAAGATTTTGAACAACGATGAGGTGTTTCTAATAATTTTTACGCTTAAATTAGTATTTTTAATTTTATAGTATAATAATAACCAAAATAAAGAAAATAATCTGCGGGATACCTTACCACTTTTGGTGGCTACTTTTTGACAACAGGAAAAGAAAACTAGAAGTAATTTGAAAACAAACAAACCAAAATTCAATGGTCATAAATCGTAAATTGAACCATTTTTCGACAAAAGAAAGTTTTTTTAACAAAAAGGCCGTGTTCGTTTAACAATCATACAATTCATATCGGCGACTGATTTTTTTTTTTTGACATATCAATTTTTTAATTATGAGTATTCTAAGGGATATAACTATAAATTTTGTAAAGTGAAAACAAAGATTTCTATTTTTATGGTGAAGATGAAGATACAGTTTTATAGATCTGATAATGATAATTTAATTTATAAAATCTAGCCACTGTCGCAAAATAAAGCTTGAGTTGTGTAGCTGGTTTTTTCAGCGATTCTGAAATTTGGTAATTGAAGTCGCAACGACAAAATATTATGAGAGATGGAGGAAAGTAAATGCAATTTCGAAGAGAGCCAAAATATATTATTCACTAGACTTGTATACCATAGAACAAACAAATTGTCATATTGATTAAATTTTAGGAACTTATAGTTAGTATCATCTCTTACTAATTAGTAAGTATCATCATCTCTTTTAAGTATGGTGACTATGGTATGGTAATTGGTAAGAAGAAGAAAAAAAAAAGCTCCTAGGCCAGTGAAAAATTCATTTGGCGCTCAAGGTATACGCTTTGAGCGGTAACATTTTCACTGTTCCGTTAGTAAACAGACACCTTGACCGTTAATAAACGTGGTGAAGCTTAAAAGAGATTCTGATTCTTTGAGTCTGAGCCATTAAATAAACAAACAGTAGACAAAGTAGAACCCGTTACATACTTCAATCAATGAATGTTATGGGCTTTCTCATGGGCCCGTTGGTGGTTGCTCATTCTTTTATTATGTAACCTCAAAAGTCTAAACTTTTAATTTAAGATGCTGAGAAAAAAGAAACAAGTTCTGTCCTAGAAAAGAGTAGTACATGATGATTAAAACATGTGGATATGAATATATGATCAATAATACAGATGGATATGATGAAGAACATATCCAGAAACCTTAGCCAAATGCTTCCAAGTTCCCGGATTTGTAACTAGTTTTTTAGCCAAACAAGATTGCAGAGTTAAAAAGTTTCAGATTTCCATTCATAACAACATAACCCCTAACGATAAAGATCATCAATCACATGTATCATGCTCTGGTAACTGTTTCTGATGCGATATCTTTAAATCCAAAGCAAAACAAAGCAAATGGAGAACTACAACACAGAATATTGGAAACCAAACCATGCACCGAGGTGTTTCAAGGTTAGGAAGTTTCTGCAGCTGGTTGCGTCACACCATGCTTAACCAAGAGCTTAGTGAGCGAGTCAGACGAGTGAATATGGTACTTAACACTTCCTGATGGAGTCAGATACACCTCAGCAAGCTCGAGTTTCTCAGCTGTCAAGCTTGTGCTGTCCATCGTCTTACTCAAAACCTTGATAGCGAGCTGAACCACCTCTTCCCTCGTTGCATCATCCTTGTAGTCTTGCTTAAGAATAGACTGAGCCGCTTGATGGTTTGCTCCAACGGCTGCAGCTTTCCATCCACCATAGTTTCCACTTGGGTCACTCATATACAGTTGAAACCCATGGTTCTTGTCCCAGCCAGCGAAAAGAAAGGAAACTCCAAACGGGCGGAGACCACCAAATTGTGTGTATCCTTGTTTGGTGTCACATAGAGACTGAACCAGCTGCTCAACCGGCATTGGCTCTTGGTACATAAAAGTGTAACGCTGAGCTTGGACTCTAGCGGTATTAATCAGAATGTTGGCATCAGACATTATACCAGCCACAGCACAGGCGACATGGTCATCGATCTTGTACAATTTTTTCAGTGGATGTAGAGGTCTGAAGAAGTTTAGAAGTGACTTTCTTCTCACCAACCAACACAACTCCATCTTTGGCCAAGATTCCAATTGCAGAACCAGCATTGCCAATAGCTTCCATAGCGTATTCCACTTGGTACAGACGACCTTCCGGTGAGAAAATTGTAGTGCGACTATCATACCTCCGAGACATTGTTGAAACAGCTGCACACCCCCCAACGAAACTATATCAGCAAAAGTTTCTATCTCTATTCATTCTACGACTAAGGGGCAGCTTCCAAAGAAAACTGAAGAACATTAAAACAGATTTTAAGTCACAAGGTTGAGTGATCCTAAGTCATTGTTCTCTGCAATTGATATTCTTAGAAGGTATATATTACTACTAAACAAGCGCACTCTGAGCAATTTCTCAGACTCTCGATGGTCACAGAACAACCCAAACCGGCTCAGACAAAAATAAAAATTGGGGGAAAATGCAAGCAGAGATAAAATTCAGCTGCATTTGAACTTCTCGTGAACAAGAACACAATTTCATAATTTATATGACAGTAGACTCAGAGGTTAAAGAAGACGACAACACTAAGAATCACGCACCAAATACATTGCAAACACTGAATTAATACATTGTATCAAAGAATCGCGTCAAGCTAGGGTTTTTCAACGCATCTAATCAAAGGAATCGAACAAAATCACCCAGATTTTACAGCAAACACTCCTGACTAAAAGAGAAACACAGATCCCACAAGTAAGAAAGACCATGTTTCGAATATGCTACGAGCAAAAATAGTATGAAATAACAGTGAGTAGAAAATAACCTGAAGAAAACTTCTCTCAGAATCCTCTTCTTCTGGGTTCTCGATTCTTTGATTTCGCTGAAGAACTTTGGTGCTGTGATTAAACGAAACTTGTGAACTTGTTTTACAAGAAAAATCAAGGGAAACAAAGAGAAGAAGAAAAGAAAAACTAATGGGCCTAACTGAAAATGGGTCAAAAAGCCCAAAGTCTCGTTTCAAAGGGTAAGGCTCAGAATTCTTATAAATTTTACCTAAAAAAAGTTCTAGTTTTGTATCCCAACTTCTCACACCTTCAATATCTTGTGATCTCTTCTCAAGGTTGGTCCAAATAATCATATTAGCCCAATACTCAACTCGGTTATTAGCATCTCTACAAAAATTCTCTTACAAGAATCTTAAAACATAGGATGAAAAAGAACATCAGTTGCAATAAGACTGCAAATAATATTGTTAAGAAACTAGTAAATACTTTTATTGCAACTGATGTTCTTTTTCATCCAATGTTTTGAATTTTGAATTTTGTTAGTTTTGAATTTTGTTAAGAAACTAGTAAATACTCTTAGAAATTAATTTCTATTTTCTATATTTAGGGAATCTACTTTTATCTCAAACAGTTAAAAAATAGATTTTTGAAAATTTTCAAATCCAAACCATTTTTAAAAAAAACCAAAACCATTACAGACATATTGGTAAACAAAAAAAAAACATTCAACATTTGTGTAACATCACTACAAGAAATTTGCTATATCACGTCGCTTTATTTACGACAGTACATAAACCGACGCAAAGTGAAAATATAGGAAGGAAATTTACGTCGGTTATCTAACTGACGTAAGTTTAGATAATTTAGTTTGTATTGGGCTTAATTAAACGTCCCTTTTACTATTTGGACTTAGGTCGAACAAATTAAACTCAATAATTCATTTGTAACACGACATCGCTTCAGAGAAAATAAAAAAATATCTTTAGACTAAACGTTCTTCTTTGCTTCATCTCTTTCTTTCAACAGTTCCGAGTACAGAAATTTTTCTCCATCGATGTCGAAATCGAAAGTGGAAAACTCAAATCAATCATAGGGTTTTTCGTTATTCTGCTTCTTTGATTACTTCAGAATCGTCCAAATCCCGATTGGAGTTCAGTTCTGACGATAAAATCATCTCTGCTCTCAAATTTTGAAAGGTTCGAAAGATAGATTTCTTAAATTTTTGGTGTGTTTGTGATGAAATAGCTCGATTCTACTGATTTGTGAAGAAGTTTTCGATTCGTGAAGAAGCTGTTTCAAATCTCTGTATATCTTCTCTTGAATTAAGTTTTTTCGATCTCTTTTTTTTTTTTTTAAATTTTATGATTCTGTGAATTACTCTTTGTAATCTGCTTTGGATTTTATCACTCTTTGTAACCTGTTTTGAATGAAATAAGCTCATAAATTGATTGTTAGCAATTACTTGGATCATGGTTGGATTATCACTAATGTTCTTACTTTGTGGCTTTGTTGTTACTCAGGCCTTACAACTCTCAACAAAAAGACACAGGCACATTAGAAACCAGTGGCAAAACAGATTCATTCCAAAGGTACCAACCATCATATCTTCTCGCATATTTTTATGAAATGATTCCTTGTTTTTAATGTACAGTCTAAAGTGTTTTGCTTAGTCCAAAGTGTTAGTTTACGTTGATTTGATAAAATCCATTCTGTATTAAGGTTAGAGTTTACGAATCAGTAGAACTTTTGGTCTAATATAATACATTCTTATTATACTGGTTTAAATCTTCTTAACTCTTGACTGATTGTTTATATGTGAAATATGGTCAAAATTGATAATTGGTTTACTTTATTGGTAGATTGATTATAAAATGGACAAGTCTTGGATCACAAAACATCGTTTATCTAAAGATTACAGAACTGGAGTCAAAATTTTTTTGGATTTTGCGTTTAGTGATATTAAGAAAGAGATGATAAAATGTCCTTGCCAGCGTTGCTGCCTGGTTAAATACAAGCATAGGGTTGATGTTGAGGGTGATTTAATATGTCATGGTATTCTACCAACATATACAAATTGGTATCTACATGGAGAAAAATTAGATTTCCATGAAGAGACCATTGGATTAGAATCTGAATCCAATGTAGATAACATGCTCCATAACCCGACGGTTGAAAACCAAACTAGAAATCTACTTGGAGATGCTTTTCCAAGTATGGATACTAGTTTTAATGAATCTGCTAGTATGCCCACTGATCAATCAAAGCAAAAAGAAGCATTTGATGATTTGTTAGCAGATGGTAATCAAGCTCTCTATGAAGGTTGTCAAGCGTTCAGCAAGTTATCGTTCACTCTTAAGCTATACCACATCAAGTGTATGTCTAGGATAAGTGACAAGGGAATGTCACTGATAATTGACCTTTTGAAAGAAGCTTTTGAGCATGCAAAGCTACCAGATTCATTTAACGATATGAAAAAGATTATCCGTAAGTTAGGATTTAACTATGAGTCTATTCATGTGTGTCCTAATGATTGCATGCTATATTGGGGAGATGATGCATCTAGAGACACTTGCAAAGTCTGTAAAAGTTCAAGATGGAAGACTAGGATAGTCGATGATTCAGTGGAGGAAAAGAAGAAGAAAAAAAAGCAACAAGCTGCTAAAGTTCTTAGATATTTTCCATTGAAACCACGCATGCAACGTCTCTTCACTTGAATCTCGACCAGCATTGGTTCCCGATGACCAATGGAAACATTTTGTGCATATCCAATTCACTGATAAAGCTAAGGTAAGAGTTATTGTTTTGTTGTGTTTATATGCCATATACATATATGTATTTGTCATTCTGGTATACTATTCTAATTGTAGAAAGTGAGACTGCGTAATATTAAAAGTCGAAGCGAATTAAAGATACTACATGCACTTGGAAAAAAGAGTTTGGCAAGAAAAGCTTATGAGATTGTAAGTCAATGTTTTATTATTTAGGTCTCTGTGATTTAGTTACTTTTAGTGACTGTATGAAGTAGTTGTTGTTAGTTTGTAATGATGCTTAATTGTGTACACATCTTATAGGAAGAGGAGACTGGCAAAGAACCAAGTCGAGCAGAAATGTT
>NC_025696.1:18694839-18708333 GCF_000633955.1 Camelina sativa
ATGATATATACTATTCTAATTGTAGAAAGTGAGACTGCGTAATATTAAAAGTCGAAGCGAATTAAAGATACTACATGCACTTGGAAAAAAGAGTTTGGCAAGAAAAGCTTATGAGATTGTAAGTCAATGTTTTATTATTTAGGTCTCTGTGATTTAGTTACTTTTAGTGACTGTATGAAGTAGTTGTTGTTAGTTTGTAATGATGCTTAATTGTGTACACATCTTATAGGAAGAGGAGACTGGCAAAGAACCAAGTCGAGCAGAAATGTTCATTGCATCACGAACAAGATCAGATGGAAATTTCATTTGCAATGAAGCAAGGATATCTGCAGTAAGTTCTATGTTTTTCTTTAAATGTGGTGTTTGAGGATTGGTTTACTTATATATTCTCTGTTTTAGTCTACTTACATAGGATTTATGGAATTTGTAGGATAAGCTTACACAAGTAATGAATCAAAATATTAAAAGTGAAGCATCAAGTAGTGAGTCTGGTCCTAAGGATGCATTTGAACAAGTATTTGGTTCCGAGCATTCTGGAAGAGTTCGATGTGTGGGACGTGGTCCAACACCGTCCAAATACTTTCAGAATTTGGAATCGCAGGTAAGAAGTAACTCTGAGATACTTGAGCTGAAGTCTCGCATGAAAGGACTTGAAGATAAACTTGATATCGTGGCTAACGCTCTTCAGATTATTATTTCAAACAATCAATTTCAAGTAAGTGCATATTTCACTTATGTTACAGAAATGTATATTCAAATTTTGCATCGAGAATCTTAAGCTGTGTCATAGGTCTGTAACTAAAGAGGAGTTTTGAAAATAGTAGTTACTTGCTTACATGAGCTTGGAATCTAGAACTGTTGTGTGTAGTTAACTTGTTCTCATGTTCTAACTTATTTTGATCTACAATTTCAGACTAGTACGACAGAGACTAAGATTGACTAGAATGATCATAAAGTGACGTGATATGGAATTTAGTGAAGAATGGTACGTTTATCTTTACCTCTTATAGCAGCTATGCATAATATGTAAGGCATGAATGATGCAATTGGTTCATTTTCATCGGATCATCAATCTAAAAGGGTTCTGTTATGGTAATTGAATCTAAGTCTATTTACTTTGTTTTCTCAGGAGACAATGATTTCATCTAGCCTTTTGATAGAAGATGAAGGACAAGAAAATATAGAAGATGAAGGACAAGAAAATATAGAAGAGGATATATAAAAGATAGATTTTAATGCAATGTTATTTACTTTTACATTTTTTATTATCATGTACACAAGAACACAAGTATATTTGAGACAGATTAATTGATTTTTATTACTTGATGAATATTGTGTTCTGGTTACGTTCTCTATTGTTGTTTTCTTTTCTTTTTATATTATTGAAATTTAATGCTAAAAATAAATAATTAATTATGTGTAACTTACGTCGGTTGTAAAAGTGATTTGAAGATGTTTTGTTTTAATTATTTGAAGTCGTTTTTCAACTGACGTTAAAGAAAAAAAAACTGACGTTAGTTTAATGACGTTTGAATTAACGTCACTTTATTAAGTAAAGCAAAAAAAACTAACGATGGTGCATGATACGTCGGTTTAGTAAATGATGTTTTGTTTTTGAAGTCAGTTTTAAAGTGACGTTAACCCAGTAAAAAACTGACGTTAAGTGCCGTATTTTTTGTAGTGCATAAAGAACAAAAGACCCCATTTTACAAAGACGCTAATGGCCCTGTTTGTTTGTTAGTCGCTCGACTAGCGACGGCGACAGAAAAAATAGACTATTTTAATGACAGAAAAACGACTTCAGCAACACACAACGACACACAGCGACCAACATAACGGTAAATACTAGTATGAAATCTAACGCAAAAATTTCCAGCGACTGTGAGTGATCTTTTTTCTGTCGCGCATTTTTGAAATTTTAGAAAAAGCTTCAGTATAACAACGTTAATGGAGAAGGAAGCATATGGGCTTTTCATGGGCCTTTGATTTTTTTCCTGTCGCTAGTCGAGTGACTAACAAAAGAACAGGGCCAATATACTCTTCTTATATATATATATATATATAGGCCAAAGTGGGATGCAAAACTTGTAGAGGAAATCACAAACACTCCAACATCTAGTTGTCCTATATGCCGGCTTTAATAACATTTCTTTGATTGAGATTAATTCACTTGCAACTTCGAAGATTGCTAAGTGGAAATGAAGAATAATAGCAGAGAATAACGATAATTGAAGTTCCTTGTACATTACAAAATTACATTGTTTTTTCGTTTACATATTTTATAATAGTCTGTCTTTTATGAAACTAACTAGCATAACATGTGAAAATTTTATTTAAGTTTATTTGTAATTTGTGAATAGTAATTCCAACCCAAAATACATAAACAGACAATAAAGAGAATATCACATTTTATTACCTTTACAATTTACATAAAAATCGATAATAAATAAATAAAAATAAGTATATAGTATCCATACCATACATAAAAGCAAATTTTTTTCAAAAAAGAAAACCCGTAAAACTAATTGATAAATGATGATACAACGGTAAAAAAAAAAGCTAGTTAGAACAAAAAAAAGGTTTTAGCAATAGAATACACTACGGGGTATGTATTCAATTTGACATTTTAAGTGATTTGTGTGAAACTTATAAATACTATGTTATTCAATCATGTATTTTAAAAAGTCTATTAAAATCCACTGTTATTGAACTGATGATTTAAAAATCTACTTTAAAATCCACTGTTATTCAAAATAGTTTGTGGATTTGGATTTTAATGATTTTTGAGATTCTGGAGGATTTAGGTGAGATTTGTTTAGTTAAAAATAGAGAAATCCAAATCTCATGGTTTTAGGTGGGATTTGAAAGAATTTTACAATAAATCATATCAACTTCCCTAAAATCATTCAAAATTCCAAATTTTCTAAATCCCATCAAACTTTCTAAAATCATGGTTTCAATACACCCCCTACGTATTTAGAAGAAATAAAGGGCTGACAAGCTATTTTCCAATAAAAACTATCGTATCAGGAAATAATATTCATCTTACCACTGCGATTGCCAATTATCAAAACCCTTATATTGTTTCCGATATTTTTGTTAAGATAGCGCAAGGATACATACGGCGTTCAATTGGTGACGGTGATCAAAGATATCACCACGATCAATGTGACACAAAATCTTTGTATGTTTTTTTCTTCTTTTCTTAACACAACTCTTTGTTATTTGTACGTTTGGATTTTTAAAACGAGATGTTGCGCACAGAAAAAAAGGACGAAAATATCTTAAAACGAGGCAGGACCATATCTTTGGTTGTTTTCTATTATATATATAAAATTCTTTTTGCACTTACGTATCTATAATATATAGTTTTATACATATACTGAATTACGCGTACATGTACCCAAATATATATATATATATATATATATTTATATAACATGACGATTTGACTGACTTAATATGGGTCAAGGTCCTCAAGGACGACACACACCACATGTACCCGTTGAGTAATGACCACTGCGTAGTGAATTTGTCCTTTAAAAATCGAATTTCATATAACATTATTTCAACGTACATAATCACCTTACAATTACATAAAAATTTGCTTGATATTTTTAGAGATATATATAACGAAATTTAGATCCTTTTAATTACTGTCTTCGCTATCGCAAAACATAAAAGAAGAATCTAGATCTTAACGTCTCAAACCCTTTTTTAATACGAAAGAGATCAACCCAAGGCAGGAGCCCTGTTTAGCGGAGCTGGACACTTGAAGCCACGAGGTGGAGTCTTACCACAGTCGACAAGAATCTCAAGAGCAATGGGAATAACGAGGTCAATGTTGAGAAGCTTCGCTCTAATGGTTGTGCAGAGACAAACCGCAGCGTCAAGACCCACCAAACCGTCAAGAAGTGGACAACACTTTGCCTTGGCGTAGGTTTTCCCTAGTCCAATGTGAATCAAACCACCTAGCACGTCCACACAAGCGCCTAGTTTCAGTGCGTCGATTGGACAAGTCTCTGGTTTAGGTGTTGGTGCGTGCTGTGGAGGGGGAGGTGGATATGGGGTTGGTGGAGGTGGTAGTGGAGGACATGGCGTCTCTGGGGTTGGCGTTGGCGGCGGTGGTGGTGTTACGACCGGTGGTGTTGGAGCTGGCGGTGGTGGTGGCTTCACGGTGGGAGGTGGTGGAGGCTTCACGGTGGGAGGTGGTGGAGTGAATGGAGGTGGTGGTGGCTTCACGGTGGGTGGTGGTGGATACTTCACGGTGGGAGGTGGTGGTGGCTTCACGGTGGGAGGTGGTGGAGGCTTCACGGTGGGAGGTGGTGGAGTGAATGGAGGTGGTGGTGGCTTCACGGTGGGTGGTGGTGGATACTTCACGGTGGGAGGTGGTGGTGGCTTCACGGTGGGAGGTTTTGGGGTGTGAGTAGGTGGCTTAACGGTGGGAGGTGGTTTAACGGTGGGTGGTTTTGGGGTGTGAGTAGGTGGTTTGGCAGTGGGGGGCTTAGGTGGTTTAACGGGATGTTTAGGTGGTTTTACCGGGTTTGGAGATGGTTTAGGAGGGTCACTACAGTCACAAGCATAAGAGACGGCGAGGAGACCGAGGAGGAGGAATATTACAAAGGCGTGGTTTTGCTTGTGAAGAATCCCCATGTTGAGAAAGAGGGTTTAGGGTTTGGTTTTGTGAACAGGTAATGAATTAGTACATTAAACTGTTAAGTGTCTTCTTCTTTTTATAGACAGAAGTCTCTAAGATATTTATTTATCTATTATAGTAATGTTCTCACTACCCAAAGAATAATAATAATAATGTTCTCATTACCATCATCCGTGACCGTGTTGATATGAACATGCCAAATTGCGAGTAAGATGATTGATCAAGTTGGACTATAATATGAAGCACAATAATATTTACAGGTCACTTGGTCATAAGAAGTAGAGAGTCCTTTCTTTTTCAAGAGAAAACAGGTTTTCGTTAACTTGCGTATATTCATAACCAAATTTGTTTTTGGAGATTTCTTGGTTTTATATCCAAAATTGTTTCTCTATTTAAAAATCCTATTTTACTTATGAAAGTAGGTTATTAGCATTTTTTATGATGGTATTATACGTAAGTATTGATTTGTATGAGACAAAAAAGGACATTGTCACAGCCTTGTTTACCATTTCGGCCAATGGTAGGTACTTATCCTATGATTTCCTGACAAAAATAAAAAAAAGGATCGCGAGACTGCTGATGTATTACTAATATGGGTAGTGGCAAAGACAACTAATGAAGGAATTTGTCATTATTATTTGACTGAAGAGACACACCTCTCAATTTTTCAAAAACAACAACAATCGCAAGTGGCGTGGCGAGACAACTAACGAATGAATTTGTCATTGTCACTTGACTGAATAGACACCTCAATTTTCTGAAAACCACAAAGACAGAAAGAGATCTTCCTCTTTTCTTGCTCCGTTGATTAATTGGGTCCATTTGTTTCATGAGGAATTTAGGCAAATGTTGTTGGGATAAAAACCAAGAAGTTTAAAGAGATTATCATTAATATATAAAGGGTTAGGGTCAATCTACTAATTGTCAATTGTTTTTTAGTTAGAAGCCCAAGATAAACCCAAATTTAACATGGTATCAGAACCCAAGGTTAAAATTCTGGTGGACCTAGAAAAGTGGATACGGACATGCCTCTTGTTAACCCGAGTAATGGGGGCCCAAGAAGGGGTTTATTATCGGTCCAAGTGGGATCGGTTCGAAATGGAGTTATCATCTCGAGGAGGCGTGTTAATATCCCACATGTGGTCCTTGGTTTGAAGGGGAGATTGTTGGATACAAACCAAGTCCCACATAGTTTAAAGAGATTATCATTAATATATAAAGGGTTAGGGTCAATTTACTAATTGCCAATTGTTTTTTAGTTAGAAGCCCAAGATAAACCCAAATTTAACAAATGTTTTGGAATATATAGTATTTTTGTCTATACCTATATATTGTAGCCTAGATATATAGTCCATATAAGCAAACAAGGAATTGGAGAAAAGAGAATGATTTGTAGATAGGTCCAAAGCTAGCTAGTTGTATATGTTTAATGTATAAATCAATGTAAAAATAATGGTAGTTGTCAGTGTTTGTATTGCCCCTAATATATTACTGAATACAATTGATAACAGATGTGTGCTATGCAGAAACGAATACTTTATAGTGTTTGTTAGGACTTCTTACAAAGTTTTTCATATATCTATTCAGGTCAAAGTGTTTTTTTTTTTTTTTTTACAAAAGGTAGCTTTCTATTAACCACCGGGATTAAACGTTTTTCACAAGCCGTGCACGTATTTCAAAAGTGAAACAAAATTTAAACATGGTTGATTTAAGGTAACCTTATTAGCATGATTTTAACGGTCCCAATATTTTTCTCTTTTGTATGTCAAAACTCAAAAACATTCAAAAGACCAACGGATACATATGAAAAGCATAAACTATTTATTGTCAATGAGTTAAAACTTAAAACCTATGAATATAATGTACATGTGGTTGACTTACGCGACTATGGGAATTAGCAATATATTATACATGCAAAGTTATGCAGTGGGATTGTAAAATGGTGGTAGTCGTAGTTTAAAATCTTTTGTATATGAATGCATGGGATTTTCGCAGCTTTAGAATTGAGATGAAGATGGATAATTCTGTCGACGCACCAAATCTAATGCCATGAAGATTTAATTGTAGAAAGGTAAATAGAAATTACTCAACTTTTTCAGAAAAGTTAAAAGTCCATCCACGTAAAATTTGGTAGACTTGCGGGGAGGTTGATTTTGATTGCAATTAGCAAATATGCAAAACCTCTGTTATGATGGCTTTTGAAGCCTGAAGAGATCTTAAGGCATTTGTTATATGTTTTACTTTTACCTAATTTAACAGAAAACAGTTGTATGTTTTCATTAATATATATGTCAATACATGAAAATTGACAGATAATTAATACATGATTCAATTACTGAAAACCAAAAAAAGAAAAAAAAATACTGAAAACCATAATACGCACTTTAGTAGATAGTATGTAGTAGTTTCTTGAAACCTAAAAGAATAACATTTTGAATAATAGCATTCCTTCACTTTCTTTAAATCTAACAGGTTTATCTAAAAGATCTGATTAGCTAGGAACTAAGGCATATAAATCAGTAAACGAGAATCTACAAAAACTAGTTTAAACGAGAATCTATATTGCTGCAGTCTATGTCGCCGCCGGATTGATGCAACCGATCAATCTTGTATTAGATAAACTAAATCTTGGTTTACGTTTTAGACTCTTTTCTTCCTCACATCTTTTAAGATCCTCAGCTTTCCACAAGAAGCGATTGTGTAAGTCCGTGATTGATGACTATCTATGAAATTGTTTTTTATATTTATCTCCTTATGGCATGGATTGTCCTTTCAGGACATAGTCTGAGTCGATAACAGATATATAGAGGATTAATATAGTTAACAAGTATATATACGATATAAATTAGTTCTGTCTACACTATTTTTTTATTATTTTAAATTAACTGGCAATACAAAATCTACTAATTAGTATACCTAGCGAGAGAATTGTATGGAGACGCGTCCAAAATTGCCGGTGAGACTTGTCGTCTAGTAAAAATAATGTAACCCGTGAATCTGATCATCTAAATTAAGAAATTGTTTTGTTATTGTTGTTTTTTTAAAAGAGAATGGGATAATGTCACGTAAGAATGAATCGTACAAGCGTTGTAAGATTTATATGTATAAAATATGAATCACTATTCACATGCATGGATCTCTGCATGTGACCACACCAACTATTAATTTATACTGAAATCTTGGGCCAACGTATTAAGTTTTATTAATCATGTAAGAGATCCCCAAATTGTCGGGATTATCTTCATTACCGCATCAATGTCAACTCTCCAATACTCTTCGAGACAGAACATGCGAGTCATGACTAGTATCCATTTTGTTTGATGTAGAATTTAAACTAAATCTATCTGTTTAGGATCAAATTTTGTTGAACATATATACTTTTGCTAATGAGTACAGACACGTACATGTACAATCACCACCTTACAAGAATAACTAATATTAGAAGAATTATAAAGTAAATAATGTTACTTCTCATTAGCTGTAAAATGTGTTATACATGTATTGTATATATACAAGCTAATAACCGAAGTAAACCGAGATAAATTACATCAACTAAACTGGATAAATGAAACCGGGTTACATAGTCTAAAAAGTAATAGTTATATCGTACAATATTTTTGTGTCATCGCAGAAAGTTGACACAAATTTGAGAATGAACATTTAACAAATATTTTTGAGAATGAGATAACATGATTTCTTTTTAGGTTTCCATGACAAAGAGGGTTTTTTCGTCCCATAAAAATGCCAAAAACTGAATGAATTAAATTGTTCATTTTTCACTGTCAAAATACGAATTCGAGTTTTAGCCTACATTCAACCTTAGAGATCGCGCCTATATCTCCAATGGCCCCAGCCCCCAAGAGACTCAAGCTTGCATGTATGTGGTGTGGACATGCGAAAAAGTATGTTTTTTTTTATTTTTATGTAATGATCAGTTTGGGACATTTTTAATATACATAAAATCAATATTGAATCATTGGTATTAGGGATTGTAAACGTGGATAAAAAGAAAAAGAATCAAACAGCTCTAAGTCTAGCTAATCGTCTAAGTCTAATACGACTAACATTATTTTATAGTTTGAGCCCCAAATCAATAAATCACTACTCTGATAATTCAACCAATCACTAGCTACTACTGCCTTTGTGACAGGCTAGCAGCTATGCGGAGACGCAACGTTGCGACGACCCGAGTTGGTTTTTCCCCGTTGTTTATAACATAGTAGGCAATAACAGTTTGTGGGCTTCAACGAGGTCGTATGTTATATAATAGCACCCTTGAAAGCCCCTTAACACTTTTTTTTTTAGATTCTATATTTTATTACCAGTGTGTAGTGCACTTAGTCAAGAGTACAATTGAGAATTTAAATCAGGTTACGGTTGAAGTATAAACCAAGCAGAGTATATCTATAAAAAGCACTTAAGCATTGGGAGAAGGAAGCAATTACTGAAAATAGAATAAAAGACTGTTCAAACAGAATGAGATGAGAATGTTATCAGAGAGAAGTGGAGGCTTGGCCGCGCGATGCTTTAAGGCGATTGGCGTGGTCAGCATTGCAGTAGAGAAAGCTCTTTTTACCAGAAGATGTGCTAGTTGGCACAATGGAGAATCCCAAGTAATCTTCCTCACATTTCTTTTGGCTGATGTTAGCCATGAACTTGAACATTTCGTTCTTCTGGTTAAACGGTTGGTCTATGTATTCTTGTATCGGCATCCACTATAAAAACAATATATAACAGAATTGGAGATAGAGTTAAGCAGTGTGATAGTAGTAACAACACTTCTCGGCTCATCATCAACTATATATCAAAATGATTATATATACCTTAGCGTCCAAGATCTCAGAGTTTTGTTTAGTGATGTCATAGGAGCGAGGAGTTAAGACACACAAGAAAAACAGATCCGATTTCTTTTTCAAGAATGCGTTATGGCTTTGTCTGCAAATAGAAGATAAATCAATCAGAAACTGATGCGCTAAAAGCCTGACCAAATGTTTCCAAAGCAATGACAAATTAATTTACCTGAAAGACAACACTTCAACAAATTCTGCAATAATCTGAAGTTTAAAGAAAAGAACACACAGATTTTAGATAGCAAGTAAAAGATGGATGTATATTTTTCTTGCTGAAAGCTAAAATACTTACTCCAGTTTCTTCTTCCAGTTCCCTAACTACTCCATCACAGATATCTTCACCCTGAGAAATTGGAAAACTTAGTTAAGAGGTAGGAAAGAAAGATCAGAACTGGAAGATATCATCAATCCTCTTTATAGGGACCAATGTTTAACACTAAATGTTTGTATGACCTCAGAATTATGTAATATACCAAGCTAACTAGCTAAGTAGTAGTGTAAACACTTCAGGGTTCTGTTCGTGTAAACTGCTTTTCTAATCGATAAAGCGTGATAGACTTGAGTAAAGAGACTCTCAACTCTCAACCAAATGTCCTACCAAACCCTATAAAATACTCCCCTAAAACCCTATTTCTAGGTTTAACTCATCATGTACTGTAACATTAAAGAACACACAATTAAAAATGTGATTAGAATCACCTCGTTGATAACACCGGTAGGTAGCTTCCACACATTAGTACCTCTGAAACGACCACCTCTTTCCTGGACAACGAGGACCTGCTCATCGAAGTAGTTAATCTCGGTTTTAGATCAAACTCATAAACAGAACACCAAGCGTAAATCTAGAGTGTTAGCTACATGTGCAAAAAGATATATACTTCGGCAGTCTTCTTGTCGAAGACCAAAGCACCAACACCTACAACATGTGAAGCATTGGCTGGGATGGTATCAACACTGGGAGAAATCCAAGATACAAGCATCAAGTAATCAGGTTCGGCGTGGTGATATCTAAATCCTTCCTAAAGAGAAATCACCCAACATATATATAAGCTTAATTATCATATCAAATTCAAAAACAACAAAGATGCAAATCTCATCAACATATAAAACCCTCTTACAGTAACTGCAGCCTCCACAAGATTGGCTAATTGAATAGGCAGCTTTATCCAAATTCCTTTCTTACCCTACAAACAAGTTTTTAAAAGACTATTTCGAAAAAGAAGAAAAAGATTTGTGCATTATAACGCTTGAATCACAAGTAACCTCGTCTCTCCAATGCGAAAGAGAAGCCCTAAGCCGTTGTGTAAAAACCTCAGCACTCATGGGTTCTTCCATGTTTATCGTAACGCCATCGTAGTTGTCAATCTCTCCATCAAGTAAAGTGATCTGCTCAGCTCTACTATCCATCTGACTGACATCAGTATGAAAAAACACTTGACACTCGACTTAACCGAAAAAAACATAAAACATTCTAAAACTAACTCTCAATCTCTTTCCTCAAACACCCTTAGAAACCTTATTTCATCAGACGTTCAGTTAAGGTAGCTTACCAAAACAATGGCGTAAACAGAGCCTAAAGCTCTTTCACAATAAAAGAAAAGATTACAGCTTTATGCAAACCCTTGTCCCAAAATCTACCAAGATTGAAACTTTAAGTTTAAGCCATAAATTTGAAGAAATCTAATTCAAAGTCTCGAATCTAATTGCAAATTCCGGTGATAATTGGCCAATATCATTACCGGCAAAAATTGAAGAATTAGGTAGCAGATGACGATGACGAGCAAGAAAAAAAAAAGAACCTTGTGGTTAACTGAAATTGAATTACAGTTTCAAAATCAACACTTAGGAATTGGGAAATTAACGAAGCAAAACAGAGAAGAGGATAACAATCACCTCGAGAACCCGTTGAAAGCTATATGACTCACTCACACAGAATCAACGACGTCGTTAATGGCAGATCTCTCCTCGATGCGGCGACGACCAACGGAGATGGCGTGAAGAGAGAGGAAGAGAGACGTTAAGTCAAGTAAGGGAGATGGAGAAAGGAAAGACAAAAAAAAAAAAAAGGAACCTTCGTTTTGTTTTGTCAGTTTGACATTTTTCTCCTTTTTATATATTCATTTTTGTTTAATTAATTGAAAATGGCATGATGATTATTATTATTCTCATTTACAGGTTAATCTCCTATATATTAATAAGCATACTCTTGGAAAGGCTGATGTGTTGCCGAGAGTTCTATGCACATTTTAGCAAAATATGCTTAAATTTTCTACTTAATTACTTTGACATACCATTATATTTTCAAAAAAATAAATTAACTGAATAATAATTAGATATGTCATCATTTCTCACACAAATTTAAATATCACATATTAAAATTAATTAAATAATTACATACTATTTAAAAACAAAATTTCACTAAAAATTACAAATATACAAGTCAAAGTTATATTGATTTTAAGAAATCAATATTAAATCAATATAAGTAAAATATTCTAAAAAAGCTATAAAAACATATCAATTAATATAAAGTTAATAAAAATAAAGAACATATAACTTATTAAACATATAACTTAATAACAAAATCATATAAAAATTAAATGTTATTTTTTATGTTAGTATTATTACCATAATAATTTAAATAACAAGCTTTTAATAGTTTTTATAATTAATTATAAAAGGAAGTATACTACTCCTGAATTATCTCCAAATCATTAAAATAAATTTAATTCCCAATAAATATAGATTTATATATATTCATAAATAAATGACAACAAATTAGGGGATATCATGATGTGTGATTATTTATATATATCTAAGTATGTAAACTAATTAATCTCAACATTTAGTGTGATTATTCATCAAAAAATTGAATAGCCTAATCAAAAATATCAAATCAATAAATTAGATTATATTCAGAAAATTTAGTTTAGAATCCGATTGTTACTAACATATAATAAAATTAAATAATTAAATTACCGAGTAATTTAGTATATATTGTTATTGTTACATAAGAAACATGCAAAATTGTTATGATTACAAAATAAAACATAAGAAGATATGAATTTGATTTTGAAACCACACAAATGACATGTTACAATAAATAGTAACATTTTATAAATATTCTCTCTACCATAAAACCTCTCACATATTCAAAAATTTCACGGGTGAAACGTATTTTTTACAAGAAAAAATGCAGGTTTGAATAAATAAATAAAAATTTTAGTTATATATTATGTTTGACGCAAACAGAAATTTCTTCTAAGATAATAATTTTACTTATAATAATTTTCTTTAAATCGATTTATTCCGCACATGGTGCGGGTTGTTGCCTAGTTGTACTTTAATCAAAAGATTTGGATTGTCACTGTTTGAATCTCGTTTATCTTTGAGATTGGATTTGGATTCTAGGTAGTCGTTTATGTTTCTTTGTAGACATTGAAACGCTTATATGATGTTTAGACGACAATTTTGATCATTTGAATCTCGTTTTAATGTTTTTTTTTTCAATTACATAAATTTGAATTTTACAAATTTTCTTTCCATATACATATAAACGTTTATGTGTTGTTTAATAAAATTTAAATATATTTTTGTCTAATTTTTGTTTGCGATTTGTTTTATAACTTTTTTAATTAATAATTTTTATGTTTATATGATATTTATATATAATATTATATTTATTATGTCTTACCGTCCACTTTAATCTATAGTAAATAGTTGTAACGCTTAAATCATCTACAATCGTCTAGACTCTGGCGAGTGTTTAGCGATTTTTTGAACACTGGGTTGTCATGAGTTTGTCGGTTGTCTTATGCAGGATGATGTACGTTTTTATTTTGCTTCTATAATATAATACAAAACTTGTGATCAAAAGAAAACAAATAGAGAAATCTGTTGTTGCTTTAAAAGTCCAACTAGATTAAGACCCGTGCTAGATCACGGATTGAAATTTATTTTATTTATATTATAATTTTTATATAAAAT
>NC_025696.1:18708393-18716123 GCF_000633955.1 Camelina sativa
AATCAAAGGCAATGAAGAGGAGGATGTTCTAGGGACTTGATTGTATGATTATCTGGCATTGTTAGGTTGCTAGAATTGAGTCTTAGAGCATTGTTAGGATTGCTGGTTGTTTGATTTATGCTGTTTGGGATTAATGCTGGATATTACTTATTTGGTTATTGGATATTGTTTTATTGGATATTTATTGGTATGTGGTTCCGCTGTTGGATTGTTAATGTGGTTAGGTGGCTAGTGGGTATGGGACCACTAGTTGTAGTTATTTAATTATATTATTATTTATTATTTATTTAAAAAAAAAAAAAAGGTCGGTTGTTTCAGAAATTCTTTGGGGCATTCTCAAAAATGCCCCTTTTTCCATACCTCTTTTTAAAAATACTCCTTCATGTTGACCGTTTTTAAAACTATCCCTCTTTATATACAAAATGACCAAATTACCCTTTTTTGAGTGACAGCAAGAATGTACAATCATCAAAATCGAAAATATTTTCCCGCCAAAACTTTTTTTCCCGCCAAAATCGAAAAAATTTTCCGAAAAAATTATTTTTTCCCGCCAAAAAAAAAAATTTCCTGCCAAAATCGAAAAATTTTCCCGCCAAAAATATTGAAATTTATACCTTTTAAAAACATTGTAAACGCTTTTAAAAGTTTTTTTAAAAGCGTTTACAAGGTTTTTAAAAGGTTTTTAAACACATTGTAAACGCTTTTAAAAACCTTGTAAATACTTTTAAAAAGCTTGTAAATGCTTTTAAAAGGTTTTTAAACACCTTGTAAACGCTTTTAAAAACTTTTTAAAAGCATTTACAAGGTGTTTAAAAACCTTTTAAAACCCTTTTAAAAATCTTATAAAAACTTTTACAAGGTTTTTAAAAACATTGTAAAAGCGTTTACAAGGTGTTTAAAAACTTTTTAAAAATCTTTTTAAAAACCATTTGAAAACCTTTTAAAAACCTTTTAAAAATCTTGTAAAAGCGTGTACAAGTTGTCTAAAAAACCTTTTAAAACTCTTTAAAAAATCTTATAAAAGCCTTTACAAGGTGTTTATAAGGCTTTTATAAGGTGGAAACCTTATAAAACCTTTTAAAAACCTTATAAATTTTTTTTTGGTGGGAAAAATTTTGGTCGAAATTTTTTATCAAAATTTTTTTGACAAAAAAATTTTTGGCGGGAAAATTTTTTCGAAAAATTTTTGGCGGGAAAATTTTTTCGAAAAATTTTTGGCGGGAAAATTTTTTCGAAAAATTTTTGGCGGAAAAATTTTTTCGAAAAATTTTTGGCGGGAAAATATGTCGAAAATTTTTTGGCGGGAAAATTTTGTTTTTCTTTTTATTGAATAAAATAATTTTCTTCTAAAGGTAAAATGGTCATTAAATATTAAAAGAGGGCAAAAATAAAAATGGCCAGAAAATAGGGTATTTTTGAAAAGGGGTATATCAAAAGAGGCATTTTTAACAAATTCTCAAATTCTTTTATATTATAGTGACATATTATTGACATTGCTATAACAAACTAATTTAGAGCGTTTATAGTTCTAACTTTAATATCAAGTTTCAGTATTTTAAAAATATTTCAAAATAACTTATTTAAAGTTAATTATATTTTAAAAATTATAAAATTCAACAAAAAAGTATGAAATTGAATTTAAATATTCAAATTTTGACCCATTACACAGTAAAATTTTTAATTCAATAGTTATTATTTTTAAACAATAATATTAATTAAACTTGAATATTTTTTAGATTGAATCTTTTATATTTGTTTTTTAAAATTCAATTTATGGTATATCCGGAAATAAAACTATTTTTTAATTATAATAAATAATATAATAATTTATTTGTTTCACAAAATAGACTCATTATACTAAATAAAAGTAGAAGCTATAAGCTTCTAAGGCTGTCCACCTAAGCTTTAAAACAACCAATAGAGATTCAACATGTCACTAATTAACATTTTTAGAAATATTCAGAATTTTATATATTAAGAATTATTTTTAATAACCTATCAGGATTTGACATGTCATTCATTAACATTTTCTAAATTTCCAGAATTTTTTAGAAAAAGGAAAATTTTAAATTTATGGAAATAAAAAAAACTATATACAATATCCCACATTGGCTAGAAAAATTTTAGACAATGGTTCAAACCAGTATAAATAAGATTAATATGCTTCCAACAAAGAATGAACAGGAAATCTTGATTTATAAGGCATCCAAGTTTAAAAGTTTTATTCAGTTTTATTCGGTTTGATCCTGTTTTTTATTTGATCGAACTAAAACTTTAAAAAGTTTCAAAAAAATATTATAATATTTAAATTTTTTAAAATTTAAATATTATAAATATTGAAAAATTTAAAAGTTTTTAAATATTATAATTTTAAAAATTTAATATATTATAATTTTAAAATTTTAATAGTTTAAAATATTATAAATATTGAAACCTTTTCAAAGGTTCAAATATTATATCCGAACCTTTTAAAAGTTTAAAATATTATAAATATTGAAACTTCTAAAAGTTTTAGCTTTAAAAAGGTTTCAAAATATTATAATTTTTAAATTTTAAAAATTTCTTAACATCTAAAAGCTTTTTTAAAAAATTAAAATTTATAAATTTTAAAAATTGAAATATTATAAATATTGAAAATTTTAAAAGGTTCAAATATTAAAATATTTAAACTTTATAGAATGTTTTAAAATATTACAATTACTTAACCTCCATAGAAATTTTAAGATAGTATATCTATACTAATAAAAAGTTAAAGCTATAAACTCCTAAAGGTGTCCATATAGAATTTTAAAAAACCAATAAGAATTAGATATGTCGCTAAGATTTTTTTTGGAAATATAGTAGTAATCTATATTATTAAGATTTTTTTTTAAAATAAAATCTATAGAAATAAAAAAAATATGTACAACGTCCCACATCGGCTAGAAATTTTTTGACAATGGCTGAGAACCATTATAAATAAAAATAATATGTTTTTAACTATAAATTTATAAGGTTTGCTTGATTTATGCTTATTTATCAGGTTTCCAAATTTAAAAGTTATTTGATTTATTTTAGCAAATTAAATTTTTTAAAGGTTTAAATATTTTTTATAGAATGTTTAGAATTATAAATACCTCCATAAAAATGTTAAAATATTATAACTATTTAAACTCTATAAAAAGTAAAAGTGTCATTAATATTTAACTCTAAAAACAATGTTACAGATAATTAAACTACATCTAAAGTTTGAAATATTTTAAATATTTAATCTCTTTTAAAAATTTAAAAGTTTAAGAATTACTAAATATATATCAAATTTTTTAATATCTTGAAAATATCTTACTTATTTCCGTTTGTGCTTTATATCTCTTATGAGCTGTAAAACATATTTTTGTGTATGACTTTATAGATGATTTGATACTTTTACAGTAAAAATTTTATTTTTAAGTATAAGAAAGAAAGATTGACGTCGCAAGACATTGATTTGATGTTATTTGAGTTGAAAGAAGAAGGATCGACGAAAAACACAAATATTGTTTTTACTATACATGAGTTCATATTACTTTCTCTGCAAGTAAGGATTTTGGTTTGAGAAATATATGGATGAAATTATCAATAATTGGGTGCATGTGTTGACTATGCTGGTTTTCATGAATTGCACAATTTTTATGAGAAAAAATGATTTTGGTCTTGGAGTTTGATGATTTAACAAGTTGTGTGGTAGTCTAAAAAAAAGGTTTGTTTCAGTGAAAGAATGTGAAAAAGTTGACGAGGAAGCACAAGAAGAAGAGTATAACAAAGAACTGGACGGTAAAAGTAACGTGACAATTACCATAAAATTTGACAATGAAAATGACAAGAAAGAATATGAAGAATAAGAAAACATTAAATAAAAAACACGAAAACATAGGTGATAACGATCAATTAAATATGAAAAAGGAGATAAATTCATGATTATAAAATTGTTTCGTTTTTTTGGTGGCCAAAGAAATGGTTTAAGATATGTGAGGTCACCAGTTTGATCTGTCTCGCCTGGACGTCGAGTTAGAGTCATGATTTTTTTATCAGATTTGATTTTAAAACACAACTGATTTTTATATTTTTAAAAATTGCGTATATGAAATTTAATTTTTTCCTTAATAGTAATTTAAAGTTTTCTGTAAAATAATATTTCATTACCGTCATCAATCATATATAATTTTTTTCAAAATAAATCAAATAAACCCACGCGTAGCGTGGGTGCAAAATCTAGTATATAAAAATGAGAGTTGAACTATAATGATAATTAACAAATTAATATGTTAAGTTAGTTATCAAAGGATTTTATTTGATGAAGAATTTAATAAAGGAAATTAATATGGTAAGTTAGATCATATCTAATGATTTTTTAGAATATTCTCTTTAAGATCTTTAAAATTTTTGGAAACAAAAAATCCAAACTATACAAATAATATAAAACTTAATCTATAACCTATTTGTAAACAACTTATTAAAATTATATAGTTTACAAAATAATGTTGTGTAGTTCCGTTTTATTATATAGGGGATATATTTTGTCAACGATTCAACAACGTACATGAGACTCTTACGGTTATACATTTTTTTTTCCTTGAAAAAGTTTAGATTAAAGAGGAAGAGATACATGAATATACTTGCAAAGTCAAAAGCAAAGTTTCAGATTTTATCTTAAAATTTCGAAAACATAAATGAGTTTATTTTATTGTACACGTTGACACTGTCTCAGACACAAAGATATATTTATCTAAAGAAAACCTTGTGAATGAGAAGCCTTTGGCTACGACAGAGGTTAGGCCGTTAGGGGACTGTTGGAATTATAGGTGGGGACTTGACAATGACCAGCTTTGGAGTATCCCCTAGAGGCTTGACAGTGATCGGCGTTAGATTTTTCGGAGGCTTGAAGAAGCCTGGAGGCTGAGGCTTGAAGAAGCCTGGAGGCCGAGGCTTGAAGAAGCTTGGAGGAGGAGGAGGTGGGGCTACGTAGAAAGTTCAAGTGAGTCTTCTCCATGGAAGTCATACAAAACCATGTACAATAAGTATACATAAAAATGAAATTAATTCAGTAAATTCATATTATAGTCTTTTTTGATCCTCTCAACTTACTAAACTGTTCTTTTTAACAGGGAACCATGATTCATCCTTCGGTGAACTAACCTTTTGCTGATATAAGGTGTGATTACATGCTTTTGATAACATGATCAAAAGTTTTTTTAACTAAGCTAAGTACCTGTAATTGTGAAATTTAGAACAATGAATACATGTATTCATTTAGAAATAATTAAATAAGTTGTTATATATTGTTACTCTTATCTTTTTTTTGGTAGCTACC
Organism: Camelina sativa; assembly: GCF_000633955.1. Taxonomy (NCBI): domain Eukaryota; kingdom Viridiplantae; phylum Streptophyta; class Magnoliopsida; order Brassicales; family Brassicaceae; genus Camelina; species Camelina sativa. Next base: position 18,713,723 of record NC_025696.1, read on the forward strand.
TCCCTACCAGAGGGCACTATCGTCTAGATGGCTTGGATCATCATCTGAAAGTACATCATTTTTGATATTTTTGCATTAGTCTTCTGAGAACACATCACTTCACTCATCGACTTTGCTTCATATCAATAGCATTAGTCACTGGTGAACACCATCATAAGACTGGTGCAATTTATCAATAGAAATCATATGCAAATAGATGGATTTACTAATAGGAAAGAATTTCAGACTTTTGTGAGTCTAAATAACAAAAGCCTGAAGTTATTTTTTTTTTCTATTGTTGTGAAAAAAAAAAAATAGATAACTTAAGACTTTTGTTATGTTTTTTACAAAGATGTTTTGGTTAATGTTTCTGCATTTTCCAGTAATTTCATTATTTTCTAACTAATATTTTTATACGAATTAGCCATCCCAATTCACAGTTACAGTCCAATTATTACTCCATGGCTAAGAGTCTCTCTATGCAATTCGAAAACAAAATTTAGAAAACCAAAAGCTCATATCTGAAATAGATTAGCGAACAGACCTGGGATTTTGAAACGTGTCCGACTTTGTTTGCGTAAATGGGAATATCATCAGTGACCTTTTTCCGGTGATCAGAACAGTTGTGAAATGCCGTAGAGGGACTAGAGACCAGAAGAAGCGACGTTATCACCGGAAGTATCATATCCCCAATTCAAGATTCATGTCATGGAATCAAATTTAAGAAAAGATACCTTTGAATTTTAAGGATAGAAAAAGGATGGAGCATGGATGCATGTAGTTCTGTTTCTGGATTTCATACTGAATTTTGTGAATCAATCGAAGAAAGATACAGAATCTTCTGTTGGAACTATCTCGGAAAACTTTCCCTTTTAAAACAAAAAAATTAAAGTCACCACAAACATAATTTAGGGATATATTTACATATTTCTCTATTTTTGTTTTGAGGACAAATGTTTGTTGGATAACATTTGTATTAGACAAACAATTGTCCGTATATTTTTGTCAATTGTTTGTTGGTTAACTTAAAGTTTGCGGGTTGGGGCGGGTATAAATATTTCATTTCAATCTAAAGAAAATTTGCAGGTTTATTATTATTTATTACTAAAATTATATAATCTTTATTATTAATATGTTAAATAATTTAGTATTCAGATTAGCTATATACTTTATAAATTAATAAAAGATACGATAATAAAAAAAAGCATAAAGTATATATTTATATATATATATATACATATATATATATATATATATATATATATATATATATATATATATATATTTTGAAACATTTAGCAAATAAATCTTGAAGTTGAAACATATTTACAATCATACCATTAACATTAAATATTTATATTTATTAATTTACGATTTATTAAATTATGATAAGGTTTCCAATTTTAGTAAACAATTATTCCCCAATAATCACAACTTTCCAAAAAATCCGAAACCACTACTATTTGCATTAAATACTAATTTGATAAATTAATTAAATAAATATAAGTTTTCTTAAACTTGAAAAACAAATTCTTTCTAATCAAAGTAATAATATTTTGGGGGTTAAAGTCATTAAATCTGTTGCAGGTCAGACCTTACATGGCGGGTTCACACATATTATCACGTTTTCACCATTAAAACAAAACAAGAAGAATTGAATTAGTAAAATGTTCACATATACTGATCCTGTAAACTCAAGCGGGACATATGGGTTCAGACTGTATACTCCCATGGATTTTGTAGGATAATTTTTTGCAGGTTTAAGTCATTAAATCTGTTCCAGAACCCGACTTGATATTACGGATTTGAACTAACGCTAAAAATATTAATTTATTTCATCTATTATAGATTTTTAACTCACAAAATAATTAACCATCCTATGAAACCCGTAAAAGTATATATATGTCCGCAACCGTTTCAGTACATTCATTTTACTAAATATTTAATGGTATAAATCTTTTAACTTATAAAATATTTAAAGAAAAACATAACTAATATTAATGATAATTATTTCAAAAATAAATGTACATATATTTACTAAAATATTTAAATGTTTTAAAAACAGAATAAAAACAAAAATATTCCCGCAGTGTAGCGCGGGTTCAAACCTAGTAGTTCTATATAATAGCAACTAATTAAACATTTATTAAAGCAAATACATATGTCTTTGGCTGTTTGCCAAACAAAAGTAAGAACATAAATGAAATCAAAGCCTGACTTATAACAGTTGGCTACAAGGTTGGTATTACGACTACACAACATCAGAGATTTATAACACTTTAACTTTGTAACGCCCGCGAACCAATTTGTGTATTTTTGGTATGGGTGTCGATCGACACCCTTGGTGGCATCGATCGACACCATGTTTTTCCGGTTTGGTCGGGTTTGATTTAATTGCTGAATTGGTTCGGTTTGGTTTGAT
>NC_025696.1:18718148-18722774 GCF_000633955.1 Camelina sativa
ACCGTACAGTGCGGGAGCTGGATGCAGAGTTCAGTCGGCTTGTGGGGTATGCAGGCAGGGCATGGGAGCCAGAGGCGGCTCAGGTGCGGAGGTTTTTGTTGGCTCTGCGGGATGATTTGAGGACTCGGTGCAGAGTGAGGAGCTATGCTACGAGAGCAGAGCTGGTTGAGGTTGCAGCTGGGATAGAGGATGACTTGAGGTCACAGGTGGTTGTGGTCAGTTCTTCGGTGCAACCACAGCAGTCTCAGCCGCTTTCTGTTCCTAGCAAGGGCGGCAAGCCTGCGCAGGGGCAGAAGAGAAAGTTCGATGCTATGCAGAGATCGAGGCACAGGGGTGCGAAGTGCTTTGGGTGTGGTAGTAGGGACCACAAGGTGTCTAGCTGTCCACAGAGAGGTGAGCAGCGGGCAGTGACAGAGCAGCGGGCGGTGACGGAGCCGCGGACAGATACTCGGGTGTGTTACTACTGCAGAGAGACGGGGCATATCAAGCCTCGTTGTCCCAAGTTGCAGCAGAGGGCAGTAGCAGTGTTGCAGGCTGGAGCTCAGCCAGGGGTGCAGCAGGGTGTGCAGCACGGTGTGCAGCCGGTGGGTTGGATTGAGCCGACGACTCAGGTGTACTCGACCCAGGAGCCCGGTGGCACTAGTGCAGGAGCGATCACAGGTATAACTTCTGAGATTCGAACTTAGTCAATTCAATAGTTCAGATTATATTTGTTTTTGCTTGTGGTCAAGTGTTAGGTTCTCAACACATGAGATTTGTGTAGGGACCTTGTTGGTGGGCGGGTTTAAGTCCCATGTTATGTTTGATTCTGGAGCTTCTCATAGCTTCATTACTCCGGAGTGTGCCGTGAGTGCGGGGATCAGAGGGGATTCTGGAGAGCGTTCAGGAGTTGTCAGAGTTGCTGGAGGCAAGTTTCTGAGGGTTATTGGACGAGCTGGAGGAGTTGATATTCAGATCGCAGGAGAGTCGTGGCCAGCGGATTTGCTTATCAGTCCAGTGGAGTTGTATGACGTCATTCTTGGTATGGATTGGTTGCATCGGTATAAGGTGCATTTGGATTGCTATCGGGGTAGAGTGGAGTTTGAGCGTCCAGGAGGGAAGTTGGTTTTTCAGGGTATTAGACCGACTTCGGGGAGTCTCGTGATCTCAGCCGTTCAGGCAGGGAAGATGATCGAGAAGGGCCGTGAGGCCTATCTGGTTACTATATCTATGCCAGAGTCAGTGGGGAAGTCTACGGTTAGCGGTATTCCGGTTGTGGAGGACTTTGAGGATGTGTTCCAGTCATTGCAGGGATTACCACCATCTCGGTCGGATCCTTTTACCATTGAGCTGGAACCGGGGACGATGCCGTTATCCAAGGCTCCTTACAGGATGGCTCCAGCAGAGATGGCAGAGCTGAAGAAGCAGCTGGAGGATTTGTTGGGCAAGGGTTTTATCCGTCCTAGTTGTTCACCGTGGGGAGCTCCGGTGTTGTTTGTTAAGAAGAAGGATGGGAGTTTTCGGTTGTGTATTGACTACCGGGGTTTGAACCGAGTTACTGTGAAGAACAAGTACCCTCTCCCGAGGATTGATGAGTTGTTGGATCAGTTGAGGGGTGCTACTTGGTTCTCCAAGATCGACTTGGCTTCAGGTTATCATCAGATCCCTATTCATGAGGCAGATGTGAGGAAGACAGCCTTCAGGACGAGATATGGGCACTATGAGTTTGTGGTGATGCCGTTTGGGTTGACAAACGCGCCAGCTGCGTTTATGAGATTGATGAACAGCGTGTTCCAGGAGTTTCTGGACGTGTCAGTCATCATTTTCATCGACGACATCCTGGTATATTCTAAGAGTCCTGAGGAGCATGCAGTACATCTGAGAGCAGTGTTGGAGAAGCTGCGGGAGCAGAAGTTGTTTGCTAAGCTGAGTAAGTGCAGTTTCTGGCAGCGTGAGATGGGGTTCTTGGGTCATATTGTTTCAGCTGAGGGAGTTTCAGTGGATCCAGAGAAGATTCAGTCCATCAGGGAGTGGCCGAGGCCGCAGAGTGCCACTGAGATTCGGAGTTTCCTGGGGTTAGCAGGTTACTACAGGAGGTTTGTTCGGGGTTTTGCGAGTATGGCTCAGCCGATGACTAAGCTTACAGGGAAGGATGTCCCGTTTGTGTGGTCACCAGAGTGTGAGGCAAGTTTTGCAAGTCTCAAGCAGATGTTGACTACCACGCCGGTGTTAGCATTGCCTGAGCAGGACGAGCCTTATGTTGTGTATACAGATGCTTCTAGAGTGGGGTTGGGTTGTGTACTTATGCAGCAGGGGAAGGTTATAGCTTATGCTTCGCGGCAGTTGCGGAAGCATGAAGCTAATTATCCTACTCATGATTTGGAGATGGCAGCAGTGATCTTTGCTCTTAAGATTTGGAGATCCTATCTGTATGGTGGGAAGGTACAGGTATTTACAGATCACAAGAGTCTGAAGTACATTTTTACTCAGCCTGAGCTGAATTTGAGGCAGAGGCGTTGGATGGAGTTAGTAGCGGATTATGATTTGGACATAGCTTACCATCCTGGTAAAGCTAATCTGGTTGCAGATGCCTTGAGTCGGAAGCGGGTGGCTTCGGCTCAGGAGCAGGATATGGAGGTGTTGGTAGGTGAGATTAGTGCATTGAGTTTGTGTGCTATCTCACAAGAACCTTTGGGTTTGGAGGCAGTTGATAGAGCAGATTTGTTGAGCAGAGTGAGGTTAGCTCAGGAGAGTGATGAGGGGCTGGTGAATGCCTCTAAGGCTGCGGGTGCAGAGTATCAGGTTTCTGCTAATGGTACTATCCTTGTGCATGGTCGGATCTGTGTGCCCAAGGGTGAGGATTTGAGGCAGGAGATACTGAGAGAGGCTCATTCGAGCAAGTTCTCTATTCATCCAGGGGCGACCAAGATGTACCGTGATCTCAAGCGGTATTATCACTGGGTCGGGATGAAGAAGGACGTAGCTGACTGGGTGGCGAAGTGTGATACTTGCCAGCTGGTGAAGGCGGAGCATCAGGTTCCTGGTGGTTTGTTACAGAGTTTACCCATTCCAGAGTGGAAGTGGGATTTGATCACGATGGACTTCGTGGTAGGTTTACCTGTGTCGAGGACGTTTGATGCTATTTGGGTCATTGTGGACCGTTTGACTAAGTCTGCACATTTTCTGGCCATCAAGAAAACTGATGGAGCAGCGGTTTTGGCCAAGAAGTATGTGAGGGAGATAGTCAGATTGCATGGTGTGCCTGCTAGTATTGTGTCTGATAGAGATTCCAAGTTCACTTCGGTGTTCTGGAGGGCGTTTCAGGCAGAGATGGGCACGAAAGTGCATATGAGTACAGCCTACCATCCTCAGACGGACGGTCAGTCAGAGAGGACGATCCAGATTTTGGAGGATTTATTGAGGATGTGTGTGCTGGATTGGGGTGGTCATTGGGCAGATCACTTGAGCTTGGTGGAGTTTGCTTATAACAACAGCTACCAGGCTAGTATTGGGATGGCTCCTTATGAGGCCCTGTATGGGAGGCCGTGTCGTACACCTTTATGTTGGACTCAGGTGGGGGAGAGGAGCATATTTGGTGCAGATTTTGTTCAGGAGACCTCGGAGAAGATTCGGGTTTTGAGGCTGAACATGAAGGAGGCTCAGGATCGGCAGAAGAGCTATGCTGATAAGAGGAGAAAGGATCTTGAGTTTCAGGTTGGTGATAGAGTGTACCTCAAGATGGCCATGTTGCGGGGTCCGAACAGGTCATTGACAGAGACTAAGTTGAGTCCGAGGTACATGGGTCCGTTCAGAGTGGTTGAGCGGGTGGGACCAGTGGCATACCGGCTGGAGTTGCCTGAGGTTATGCGTGCGTTCCACAAGGTATTTCATGTGTCGATGCTGAGGAAGTGTCTTCACGAGGGTGATCAGTTGTTGGCTAAGATTCCTGAGGATCTTCAGCCTAACATGACTTTAGAGGCGAGACCAGTGAGGGTGCTCGAGAGGAGAGTCAAGGAACTTCGGAAGAAGAAGATTCCTTTGATGAGAGTCCTGTGGGACTGTGACGGAGTAGAGGAGCAGACTTGGGAGCCCGAGGCGAGGATGAAGGCAAGGTTTAAGAAGTGGTTTGAGAAGCAGACCGCTTGAGCTTGTCTAGCCGGGTCCGAGTTGTAGTCCGTGGCTGGAGCGGGTACGGAGTATTCCAGCCCATCTCTCTTGATATTTGGTCGCTTTGGGGTGGTTGGTTGTGCGACTAAGTATCAAGATGAGGTGGTGCTCGGGATGCGGGTTGTTGGCTCCGGTTGTTGTATTTTTGGTTTTTCTGATGTAATTTCGTTGAGATTGTAACGGTTATGACATTTTTGAGATTAATAAGATGAGTATTTTTCTTTATGTTTGACTGTTGTTATCATGGGAAAAGAGAAATAGCTCGGGTTTCTATTTTTGGACAGTTTCCATATTTCCACAAAAGGAAGGTTTCCATAAATAGAAAGTTTCTAAAATGGGAATGTTTTGTGGAAAAGTGAGTAGATCTAGCCGGGAGATACTCGTTGGCATCAGTGTTTGTTTTTGCTCAAGGCCGTGCGTGCCTAACTCACGCGATACCGATAGCTCGATGGACTTTGTGGCCAGAGAGTGGGAGTGGTA
>NC_025696.1:18722874-18730013 GCF_000633955.1 Camelina sativa
GGCAAGGGTATCATCAGATGATGGCAGCTGCTGCGGCTTCTCAATCAGCTAACCATAAAATGAATAATTGTGGTCCGGAAGATGGGAAATCAGGTTCTAATGCTTCTTCTAATGCCACAGAAGTACGGAAGACAACAGGGTCAAATGGGAAAACAGCAACTGCAGGTGTTGGGCAGTCTATTGCTTTCTCTGGCAAACAAGATTCGGCTGATGCATCTGCTTATGCGGTAACAGGTGGGGCTATCATTGATAGCTCAGCTCGGGTGCTCAACCTTGGCTCTGCTCAGCCCTGGAGTTCCAGTTCTGCACCGACCTCTCACCAGCAGCAACATATGCAGCGGAATCAACCTCAGCAGCAGCAGTATAACAATTATCTCCAGATGCAACAACAGTATGCAGTTGCTGCTGCTAGAGGCAAAGGGCCAGTGATGAGTAACGGGAGTGGTTTCCTGGATCATAGTATTGCCACCGCGCCTTCAGTGGTATCCAATAACCCTAATGCTACTTCAGGATTTCCTCAGAATCTTGTCCAGTCCGGCAGTGGCAGTCCGGCTCAGTCTCCTCAGTGGAACAATTCAGCCAGAGCAAACACCATGGCCCAAGCGCAGTCTCCTTCCATGTTGTCACCATCTGTGTCATCGTCACATAAAAACGTACACCAGAAACAACAAGGTCGACCCCACCAATCACATATATCTTTTGCAGCAAACTCTAAACCCCTGCCTTCTAATTCTCCAATGCAGCAAGGAACGGGTAGTAACCGGGCTCCATCACCCACTGCGTCTTCTGTCTCCAAAAATGCCGGAGTAATCCCAAGAACAACTGCCTCAACCTCAATCGCAAACAGAACTGGTCATGGTCAAGCTTCCTCAGCTTCTCTGTCTTCATCTCAACCATCCAAGAACTCACAGTCGGCAGGTGGAAGGAACAATGGGCCGTCTATTCTCGGAAATCCACACGTTACTACCACCACCTCAAATCCTACATATAAGTCTCAACAACAACAACACCTGCAACAAGCGCAGCTTTACTTCTCAAGCCCATATATGCAAGCTCAACATCATCAGCAGCAGCAACAACAGATGAATATCTCTTCTCTTAGTGGCTATTACATCCAAAGACAGCAACAACAACAGCAACAAGCAGGATCATCAGCTGCTGCACCATCTGTTACCCTATCTAGCTGCACCACTGTCACTTCAGATCCGGCAAAAGCCAATAATGTGAAAGGTGGAGGGAGCAACAACATCAACTTGCAGCATACACAGACTGCAGAGAAGACGCATCATCATCCCCAGCAGCCAGTTCCTCCAGGATTTCCATACGTTCACGCGGGTCAAGTGAAACCTGGAGATCAGAAGCAACGAGCGGGTGAGTGAAACCTAAAACCCATTCGATGCTGATTTGGGAGTTTTCCTCACGCTTGTTGATTCCTCTAAATCCCGTGGCGCTGAGGAACGGTAGACTTTGGACAGTGTGAGGTCCTAAGAAACTGGTTAAGTGTTAATGACGGATCAGAAGAGAAACAAACACCCCCAAACTCACTAATCAGTGAGAGAGGAGAGAGACCTTTACAGGGATGGTCTTGGTGTTTTAAGAACTGTATTCCAACTAAGTTAGTGTTATTTTCTGACAACAATCCTCGAGCAAGTAGAGAGAATAGATCATTCAAGGTTAGCTTTAAGAATTTTATTCATTTCTTATTGGGAGTAGGGTTGTTTTTGATTGAATTAAAAGAAAGGGTAGCCCAAAGGAAAAAGGCAGAACTGTTGCTGTTTGGTAATGGTAGCTTAGACTTTTAATTTTTCTATTGAGTAGAAAAGGAAAGGAACCATTTTTGTGTCAAGATGATGGAGAAGTAAATGCATGTGTGTAATCTATAGTTTTGTTTAGTGCTTTTGTGAATGTGAATGTGATTCTGATTTTTAAACCTTCACGTGTGGTTTGTTGTGCAGTACGTACGACTGTACACAAAATTAATATTCTCATAGAAGAAACAGAGAAAGGGATCTTTGTTACTTTTTTTTTTTTTTGGTCAGTTAGAGAATAAAAAATATAGTAGTATAGTTAGTAACCAAGTAAAAGATTACTTATTTAGTAAATACAGATTTGCCTCGGAAGGTCAAGACATCATTGGGTCTTGACCAGACGAAGAAAAAAGCAGATAAGTACACACAGACGGATGGATCGTAAGTGGTTTGATTGGTGATGCGAAAGTAAATATATAGGGATGTGTCTAGTCGTGAAACTCAAAAAATGCTTGTTTTGTGCTTTTGTCAATGACAAGTCGTGTGATTCTTTTTATTCCGCACGTGTGGTTTACTATGCAGTACGTACGACTACTGTACACAAAATTAAGATTCGCTTAAAAGAAATAGAGAAAAGGGTCTCTCTTCCTCTTTATCTTTGTAGAGAGTAATAAAATGAGAGAAGCAAGAAAAAAAATTACTTTACATACAGATTTGGTCAAGACAACACTGGAGCTTTCAGAGTTGGAAACCTCAACAACCAATAGAGGAACTTTTCTCATTGTGCAATCACTGAAAATCTCTCCAGGTTTGTTCTTGTTGGTTTTGTTGTCCTTATCTTTGACCAATTTTTTAGTAGGCTAGGGTTAGTTAATCTGATTCCTAATCTTGTTTATCTTGGCTCAGGAAATCTTGAATTGTAATGAATTCTTAACATCTAATATATCATATGACCAGATGGAGAGAAAAAAAACAAATTGGTACACTATACACATACAGACAGACAGATCGTAAAGTGGTTAATTGGGTGATGCCGAAGTCTCCAACGCGCGCAAACTTGTCAAATTTACCAACAAGCTTTGTTTTGTTTTAATTGATGGCACATGCAAAATTGTCATCTTCTCTTCTTCCTTTTCATAATATGTCTAAATAGAAGAAGTCATCAATATACATTTGTTAACTTTCACAAGATTTCAATCCTTTGAACTTTATAAGGATTGTATTCAATGTACGGAAGCTTATGTCGTATTCAACGTGATTGTTACATTTATTTAACCTTTTCGTAAAAAAAGAAATGTAGGGTAAGAAACGAATACATAGTTTTTTTTCTATCAAAACTTTTATCGAAGTTTTTGTAGTGAAATATTTTATTTAAGACGCTCAAAATACAGATATTTACAAAATTGGTACTATGTTTTCAGGAAGACAATCAGTTGTATAAATACTTCTTAAGAGTTTATGAATTTTTCATAAAAGATCATAAATGCTTTCCAGTAATCTTTTTCCATAAGGTTATATCGATAGCTATCGCAATTAACATTTTGGGACATTATTGTGCCGACACGTTTAACGTCCAAACTAAATGTAGAGTTCACTGCACACTTCAGTCGAGTCAAATTTGCATCCAATAAAAACCTGATTTGTTGTTTTACACTAACGCCTTGGATTAATAATTATTATTCTCCATTAGGTTTTTGTCTCTTTTAAAAGAGGCTAAGCCTTAAAATCACACCATCCCGACCTTTACGGCACTATTATATACATACTACACATTAGAGGCGGGTAATATTCGCTATCGCAACGCAAGATAAGAGCCACAAAATTAAAAAAGTTGGAGGTCCCAAATGTATACAGCCATAAACTATATAAGGGTCCACTTGATAATGCATAAAGAAGCCGCCGGTCTACTTTGAAGCTCTATGGACCCAAACTTATGAAATCTTCCCCACTAAAATAAATCTACAAAAATAATGAGATAAATCTATTGCCCCGACAACATATAATGTCAATGGCAAAGTCTAAAATACTAAAGATAAGATTTGGCTTCTTTTTGTATTCATGCCACTTCAAAATAAATTTTAGAAACATGGCCATGCGTATTTGTCTTGATACAAAAACATAGTGGGATAGGCCAAGCAAACGGATATCTTAGAAGGGCTAAGATCTAAATTATAATTCTAAACAGTCACAAATCTATTCTTTCATGTTCTTGTAAACGTACCATGCATATTGACTGTGAAAGTAAAAAAGATAAAAAGTAAAACAATGGACGCTGTCATAGGCCTTTTAAAAGCTTACACTAGGTTTCAATCTAACAATAAAGTAAATTAGCAATTAATGCTTCTTTAAAAAAAAAACAATCTTCCCACATAACCTTAAACTATGGAATCACAGGATCAAAATAAACCTCCTGCAATCTCATAATCCCAATTCCGCCTAACTTTTTCCTTTTTTTTTTGGTTCTTTCTATACAGAACAGTACCACCAGAAACAATGTGTCAAAGATGAGAAGAAGAAAAAAGCTGCCAATTTTTGTTGTTTTTCATTCTTCATCTCAAAACCTGGATAGTGTCCTGTTTTGATGTTGGAGCAAAAGGAAGAAAGATTGTGGGGGTTTTACTTTAGAGCTATTTTTATCAATCTGAATGAGTCAAAACAGCCATTTCTTTCTCTTGCTTTTTCTTCAAGTGTCTTTGTGCAGTTGCTGTCACAATCTTGATAAAGAAGTTGAGGAGCATGAGCCACACTATCCCGTTCCAGATCGATGCAAACGAAAAATCCCACTTTTTCACCTAACCAATACAAAACAAAGAACTCAAACTCAACTCAGGTTTTGTGAAAGATGCAACTAATGAAAAATGAGTTAAAAGTTTATAAAAAATGGAAAAGATTTGTTTACCTTGATGTGAGATGGAACAGGAGATGGTGCATCAATATACTTTTCTTTCATGGCGTGGAGTTTGGCTGTGAGTCCAGGCAACATAGAAGCCAAACCCGGTACATGGCTTAGTATCCAGATCAGCTCGTTCTCCATCCAGTCGAGCAGTTGGTTATTACAAACGCAGATGATAAATATCGTCTTCATTACAAAAGAAAAAAAGAACGTTAATATTTTAAAACCATATGGGTGTCAAAACTTGAGACAAGAGGTTCCGCACCTGTATGTGTGTTTTGATGATCGCCTTCCCGATTAAAGTCGCCAGAAAGAACTCCCAAAATGGGATTCCAAATTGTCCACACATTATTCCAGCAAGGTCAAACAAAGGATTTGGAACCTGCACTCAAATAAAAAGCAGTGTAAGGTCTTGATCATTGAATACTAGAAACCAAAACATGTTACATGACACAGTAAATACATTCATAATCAATTGCTACTACAGAAGGTAGACAGTAAGTTGGAGAATGTATACTTACCGAAGCAAGAACCAAGACAGTAAAGAAATTCAAGTGCTGCGAATGGGTTAATAACCAACGCTTAACCCGGTTCAGGTAAGTCGCCATAAATCCACTATCCTCAGATGAAGAACCATCTAACTCTTCCATTCCATCCACTGTGCTCCCAGAAATACTAGCTGAACAAATTTAGAAAGCCAAAACACAATAAACAAACGAGACCTATGCATACGCATTTTAGCGAGTTATCAAAGAGAGAAGCAATCTACGAACCTGCCCTTGAGATGAAATATGGAGGAAGCTCACCAAGAGCTGTCCCAATACCCCATAAAATCGCCTCCAACTGGACTTGTGGCAATATGCTGGTAAGGGGCACACGCGATCCAGCAGCTGATATCATCAAAGGGGGACCGAATTCTGAACAAGATTTATCAAGCCAGGATGGAACCCTTTTCAACTGAATTGTATCATATGGTGCAGATTTCAGATCAACCCGGCCACAAAGGGTGGCTTTTAGGGTGAACAATGCAATGTGTGGACCCAAATAGAGAACAAACGTGTGAAGACCCGATCCTATAGAAGAAAAGAAACTAATAATAAGAACAATAAAAGTTGCTTCTAAAGGCGGAAACAACAAAATTTAAGTTTTATTGTGTGACTAACCAAGACCAATAGAAGATGCAACACCAAGTGCTATCCACCATAAGCCATATCGGACATACTCTAATACTTCTTCAACATGCTGTAACCAAGAAACACACAAATGTTGGATGACAAAATTACAACTAGATTGAACAAAGAAGAAGTCTAAAACGAGTATTTATTTACCTTTCCATGAGGTCCATCAACAGTGACAAGCAAACCACCAGATGCCACTAACAAAGTGGTAATAAGTATGAACCAACCTCCATGAGCCAAAAGATACGATACGGATCGCTTGATGTACTGAATAGTAGCCTCAACAAACAACTTCAATGTATTCAAAGGTTGTGTCGTCAGTGTTAGATTCTCTACTTCCTTCTCATGCTTCTCACGCAGAGCTACAAGTTCAACACAAATGTGAATGTGAGTCTCCTATATCATCTAATAGATTATCTGAAATCTACAATTCAGGGCAAAGGGCTAAGCCTTTCTCGTCCATCACCTTCGTACAAAAAAGATTGATGACTAATCCAATATAACTAATCTAGAAAAGGCTAAATCTAATCGATTCACATCATCAATACTCAAAATCCTTAATGATTCTACACCAAACAAATCAAAAAGCTATGATTCAGATCTCGAAACTATAACCAAGTTCCTAATTTTCTTCCCTGATCCGGAACAAATTGGGGTAAAATTCTAATTGATCAAAGGTCAAAAACCTAAAAAGGGAAGAAACTTGCCTGAGACAGCAACATCAGAAGAAGAACTCGCAACCGCAGCCGATCCCATGTTCTGTTGTGTTGTGGAAAACCTAGTTGCGTCACCAACTACCAATAACTATATATCTCAAAAACGGAATAAAAAAGAGATTTTTTTAACATAGATTCCTATGTCTTCAAGGATAATTAGAACATGGGTTCGGTCGAATTCAAGATTTGGGTAAATAAAGAGAAGGAAATAGATTGCTTTGGAGGAAAAAAAAAGAAAAAATAATTTTTAAAAGTTTATTTATTTGTAACGTGACGTGTGGGGCTTTGGTTGAGATAAACCAACAGAACACAACTGATGATGGGAGAGAGATCTGGTCTTTGTAGAAGACAAACAAAACTCAGAGAGATATGGGGGGACGTAAAGGGAGAGTTAAACTGAGAGTCTTTTTGTTTAAGAGGTTACTGGGCTATTAAAGCCCATTACGGTCTTCCTAATTTTTTGTTGCATGGTTCCCGTTGGATCGGTTGAACCGGAGATCAGGAAAATAACCGAATTATTAAACACAATGAGTCAGACCAGGTTCAAATTCAATTTAAAAGACTAGAACACCCATGAGTTTTTTTTTTTTTTTTTTTTTTTTTT
>NC_025696.1:18730025-18807020 GCF_000633955.1 Camelina sativa
TTTTTATTATACTATAGCAAGGTGAAATACAAGGGTGGAATACGTTTTTGAAATCCTAAAGCCGGCGGAAAACAAAGATATCCCGAAAGCTTAAGCCCGATACGCGGGGAACACAAAGTAGGAAACTAAAGCCAACAGAGGAGCTCTCAAAATCATCGGAGAAGTCGGAAGAGAACATTAGTCGCGGGACTAAGTACTCAAGAGTCAATGTCGAAAGGACCTGCAAACGCAAATGGAAGAGATCCAGAGATAGAGGCCACCGCGAAGATTTAACCCAACTAAAAACGAATACCTCGAACATAATAAGCAAGGAACGCGAATCTAATTCCTAACCACCTAATCTTAACCTGAGAATCTACATCTAGAACTTTGCGTCCCCACAAATGGTCATTTGTTACAAGAGGTTAGCCTTACAAGAACAAACACGGAACAGACCACGAAAAAGACCTATTTATTTTTCTAGACTAATGGCGGTGGAAGGCGACTTGGTTTAAAGATTCAACGAACTAATAAGAGGTAAACGAAGGCTATCCTAAACCAGACAAAAGACCCGGCCGTAACTTCCTCGAGATCAAAAGCTAGACTAGATGACTTAACAAACCAGTTGAATAAGCAAGAAACAACAACTAAGGCCAACATCAAACAAGCCGGGGATATACCAAACTAGCTTAATTTGATGAGATTGAGCTCGATTACCGGACCATAGAATCGACCGCACCACCCCATCTGAAGAGACATCTCCGACGAACACCACCGACCCACTCGATGGACCTGTTACTTCAAAGGTAGAGCGAGACTCTTGAGAACACGGCAAAAAGAGGACGAATCGCTGGCAATACAAAGCCAATACACAGGTAGATCTACACCTGGAAACCAGAGTATCTCCACTTCCGATCTCGTCATGAGAAGCCAAAAACACGCTCGAAAACTACACAGCCGACAAGAACACTACAACAGAAGGAAGAAAAACATAAAGGAAGCACAACGCCGGGGCTATAAAGCCACCGGACGTTGGCCAGAAAAACCAGAGGCGGCGGCTTTTCAGTTTTGAGAGGGGAGAGGCGAGAGAGAAAAGTGGTTCCTCAGATATCGAGTTTTTTTTTTAATAAGCCATTTTTTCTGTGCATATTGGACATGTTTTTTAATTTTATTTTTGTTTTTCTCACTATATATATCGGATAAAGATCGAGGTCGAACCAAATTTATATGTAACGTAAGTAAAATACATAAGAACCAATATATATGTTGATCTGATGTCGTATGTGCATCGGTCTATACAAGGTTCATTTTGTGCTTTACGACTAAGTGAAACGCGTGTTTTGGCTGCGTTTTGGGTTTGAAAAATCTAAGGGCTATGTATAAAAGGGAAACTCGACATGTTAGTGTGGGTTTTAGCCTTTTGTCGTTTCTGGAAGTTGAGAGAAAGAGAGATCTCTGTAAAATCATTCTATAAGTCTTTTGTGTCTGTTTCTGGAGGGATCTGTCCGTGTGAAGGGAGATCTGAACGTGGAGTGACGTGTGGAGGCTTCTAGAAGGCTGGGATCTTGGTATTCTTTGTCCTTTTCTTTCTAAATCAAGGTGAATGTGTGACTATGCCTGATCTAAGCGATTAGATGCTTGTTTTATGTGATTTTTGGTTGTTGAATGCTTACGTGTTCATGTGTGATAGTGTCGTTGTGAGTTTCTGTGTCTTTTGGAGTCAGTTTCGGCATCTTGGAGCCAACAGGAGTCGGTGGGGATCGTGTTCGGAGATGCTTCGAGTGACTGCATCGATCGATGCAAGGCGTGCATCGATCGATGCAGTTAGAGATTTGATGGAGACGATGGACGTTGCATCAGTCGATGCAAGGAGTGCATCGGTCGACGCAACTAGGGATTTGGAGGTTTCATCGGATTGTGTTCACGGATGTGTTCAGACTTGCCTTGTTTGATTGTTCTGTGTATTGATTATGTTTGTCTTTTCGCTTGTGTGTATAGCCCAGTAGATGGGAGGATCGCCTCACTGAGTATTTGTGATAATACTCACGCATCTTAATTGTTGTTTGTGGTGTGTAGGTATATGACGTGGAATCATTGCGATGAGGAGGAGGATGATCGAGGGTCTCGACTGTGTGTTGTTGGTTATGTTATTAACTAGATTTTAACCCGCAGTACACCGCAGACATGTAATTTTTATTATAATTTATATTTATGTATTATCTATTTGTTAATATTATTGGATGTTTTTTAAATAGAAAATAACTAAATTTTTAGGTTGTTGTGTGAATAAATGTTTATATTATTTTTAAGCCGCAATACATTTCATGACCATTTGTTTGTTATATTTAGTTTGTTTTGTTTAGTGTTTGAGATTTTATTTTGATAATTAGTTATTATACCAAAAAAATAAAGGATCTAAATACATAATAAGTCATTTATATGCTGTGATTAAGTCACATTTTTCTGAATGATTTAATTATTTTACACAATCTTAGTTAAATCAACTTGATTTTAAGTCAAATATTCTAATATTAGTAGTGTTGATAAATGATTAAATGAGGATTTAACCCGTGTTAATACAAATTTAATAATATTTTATTAATTCCAACATGTCCTCTTTGTAACTCATCTACTACTATATAACCATATTATATAGTATTTTAAACTTTTTAAATTTTACATATTCGTAATAATTAAAAATTTTATCAAGTTTATATATGTTAATTATAATATTCAAATAAATGTCAATCGAAAATTTTCTTACGTTAATAATCAAAGCTCACAGGTTTTAGAAAACAAAATGAGAATCAAATTGTTGTTTTCCTTTGTTTACGAAGGATTCAGATATAGAATATCTTCAAAACATAACAGAATGTGTGGTTAAATATATGATAGTTTCTATTTATATATTGATTGCTGTTATTTATTTAGTTGGAATGAAATGTAAAATATTTAGGAAACAAAATCTGTCGTAATGTTAATTTTGGAAATTTCTTAGGGGTTAATGTTGTAAATAACTTTTTAAATAAACAAAATTAAAAGCGCATAACACGAAATGTACTTCAAAAATGTTAATATAGATGTTGGAACCTTATATAGAAGCATGCTAGGTTGTCGGATAGAATAGTGAGGAATGGAATCATGTCGATGTTTATTGGAGTTAGATTGATATGTCTTCCACTGTGTATGTTGGGTTATTGTTGGTTTATTGGTTGGGTTGTAATTAAATATTATGGGGTTAGTTAATTATATTATTATTATTAAAAAAAATGGGTCGGTTTGTTTCACTAGGCGCTAGTCGGGCGGTTAGGATAAGCCTGGCGCCTAACGAAAAAATCAGAGATTAAATGGAGACTAACCGGGAACTAATTTTAGGGTTATTTTATTAAATTAATAAAAATATATATATAGTACTAATAAATATATTATTCAATTTATGATAAAAGAAAAACATCAAATAAAATATAAAACTACAGTATTGTCTTTAAAATTATGATAAACACATAAAAACATAATTTTAAAATAAAATTTTATGACATAATTTCAAAATAAAATTTTACGATTTTTTATTAAAAGTTTGTATATTAGTTATTGTAAAACATCAACAATCTTTTAATTTAAATGTCTAAATAATAAAAATATTTAATTTATATTGGTTCCAAAAATAATCCGTGTACAAAAAAATTAAGCGGAAAGTAATTGGATTATATGAGTTGTAATCAAATTAGACAAGTATAATTTAATAATCGATGCTAGGCAGGGATTAGTCATTAATCGAGGCGGAGAGGATGCACTACTGGTCTAGCGATTTTACGAGGTGTAATCGGTGCTAGGCGAGAATTTTTAAAACAAGATATATACATTTCTTCCTTAATATTGTACTATTAATACTAAATTAAAAAACATTAAATAGTGGAAAATATATAAAAACATTAAGTGGAACATTAACCCTAGTCTCTGATTTCAGATGATATTGATTAGGTTTCCCCTTCCGCAATTGCTGCCGTAACTCACGTTGGGAGGCGTTCCACACAATCGCCGGTGTTGTGTTCACCCTCGGTCGGTTCTATCACGCGCTCGGTGAGACTCTATATATTCTTCTCATTTGAGATTCTAAATATAATGTTTGATTGTACCTATATTGAACATTGGGAACATCATCCAATTAACTAACATTTTTAAAAAATTTAAAGCTTATTCAGAATTTAGTGTCGAATTTTAGTATCTTTGGAAACCTCTCACATATAAAATCCGTTTTACTTTTTTCCAATCGAATTCATATTAAATCTAAAATTTTTTATTTCAAATAAATGACAACACAAAATAGAAAAAATTGATGTATTTAAAATTACTATAAAAAAATCTATATATATTAGCAATCCAAATAAATGCCACCAAAAGTTGTGTGTTTTTAAATCGAACCTTTTCGATAATTTTACAAAAAAATCTGTAAAAAATTTCAACTGTGTGTTTTACAAAAAATTGTGATTGTTCATTGTAACGGTTTTTTTTTTAGTAAAGTTGCAACCGTTCATTTTAGAGTTTTGTTTATTCGAATATTCGTATCTTTTAAAATTTATATATATTTGCCTGTTTGCACTTTTTTTTTTGCCATGACACAAAATAATAGAAATTTTTTATCTCAACGGTTTTTACAGCTTTCTAAATTATTCTCTAACATTCATTCTTTTAAAAGTAAAGAAAATCCTCCAATTCTTGATTTAACAAAAGATTATTGGAATGAAGAATCTAATTGATAATTTTTAGTTAATTTTAGATATAAAAATTGAATGAAAATACTTAGAGTTTTTTCCAAGAGCTAGATGGATTATATAGTGAGTTTTTTATTTGAATTTTGAATATGGTAATAATGATGTCTTCTATTTAAAATCACATCAGAATTTGAATACATCAGAATTTATCCAAAATTTGGATGATGCATTAACATTACTACAAAGTCCAGATCTAAAAAAATATACTCAAGCTATATGGCTATCTTGTCTATTTTTCATTTGTGTTGGACGCTTTAATTGTAGTAAACGTGAAATGAATTTTTTTAAATGGTATTTTTTTTTCAGATAAAATTTCAACTATTAGAAGAAAAATAATGATTCCGGTTCGTCACTTCAATATAAAAAGAGAACCTTTTCGTAAATAATTTTTTATATTTATTTTTTAAAAAATCATACAGTTGTGTTGGTTCATGTAGAATTTTTTCTTTTATTATAAAATATTTATGTAATATATTTATTTTGAAAAAGATCATATGATTGCGTCTGTTTATTGTAAAATTGTGTCTTTTACAATAAAAATCTATATAATAATAACAATCTGAAGAAATATCATTAATAGGTGCGATATTTTGTCGTACCTTTTCATTAATTTTTTTTTGTTTGAAAAAAAATCATATAGTTGTGTATTTTTATTGTAGAGATGTGTCTTTTACCATAAAAGAAAATCATATGATTGCTTATGTTCATTGTAGAGTTATATTTTTTCACTGTATCTTATTTACAACTTTTCGTTCCAATAGTTCTGTTTATCTAAATGTTTATGTCTTTTTAGATAACTAACAAATAAATGAATCATTGTTCACTGACACAAATTTTTTGTTTCATGTTGAATCTAAATAATATAAATTTTACTATTTGATATCTAATATTATTCTATAATCTACCTAAAGATTTTAGAAATTATTATGGTAATATAGAAATTAAATCATTTTTAATTATATAACTTACAATTGCGTTTATTTATCGTAATTTTTCATAAAATATGTGTTTTTAAGATTTTACTATTTCATTTTTTATTTTTGAAAGTTGTGTACTTTTATGTTAATTATTGGTTGATAAATTTTCACCCAAGATGAAATTTATTTTATTTTTAAAATTATTTTATCAGAAAATTACATTTAGTTATTATAATTATTCGTTTAATATTCTCACTTAGGATCACTTCGTCATAATATTTGTTTATGAGTGATATAAATATCAGTATATGTTAGGATGCTTGTTACTCTTTACAATATTTTTTATATAATATATTATAATTATAATATATATACAAATTATAAGTAGAATTGCCTCGATTCATTATGACTTTTCATTTAATAATTTTTAATTAGAGTTGATTGTTTTTACCATATTATTTTTTATTATACTAGGTTATGAACCCACGCTACGCGTGGATTTATTTGATTTATTTTGGTAAAAATTATATATAATTGATGACAGTTATGAAATATTAGCTTATATAAAATTTTAAATTACAATTGATTGGTGAAAATTTTACTTTTAAAAAGATAAAAGTCACTTGTGTTAAAAATTCAAATATGATCAAAAGAATCCTGAAATTAATTGGACGTCCATAAAACGAAACAATTTTATAATTATAAAATTAACTCGTTTTCATATTTAACTGATCGTTACCACCTATGTTTTCGCGTTTTTTTATTCAATGTTTTCTTATTTTTCATATTCTTTCTTGTCATTTTCATTGTCAAAATTTGTGGTAATTGTCATCATTACTTTTACCGTCTGGTTCTTCGTTATACTCTTTTACTTCTTCTTCCTCATCAACTTCTTCACATTCTTCCACTGAAAAACTTTTTTTTTAGACTACCACACAACTTGTTAACCCATCAAACTCCAAGAACAAAATCATTTCTTTTCTCATAAAATTTATGAGATTCAAGAAGATCAGCATAGTCAACACATGCATCCAATTATTGATAATTTCATCCATATGATTATTTGGTTTTAGATCCACACGTTTAGAAACTTCTCAAACTAATATCCTTACTGGGTTTATAATATTTTAAAAACATAATAAAATATACTAATAATTATTTATTTAATATGAATCATATGATATATAGAAATATGAGTACACTATAAGAACATATTAATTGTAAATAAATAGTATCAATTATATTATATCATCAAATAATATCAACCATATTATATTATCAAATAAATGTAACCGTATATAACCGTAACCGCTTGAACCGAAACCGTATTTAAACGTAACCGTTTAACCATTTATTCAACGATTATGGTTAAGGTTAAACAAAAATTTTAACCATAACTGATGGTTAATAAACCGTGACCCTGGTCATGCCTATTTATATCTAATAAAACATGTGTGTTTGTCGTCCATCTTTCTTCTTTAAACCCCAAAACTTGACTCAAACATCAAATCAAGGTCTTGTGATGTCAATCCTTCTTCCTTAGATCCAAAAATAAAAAATTAATGAAAGAATATCAACTCATCTATAAAATCATACACAAAAATATGTTTTACAGCTCATAAGAACTAAAAAGCACAAACGTAAATAAATAAGATAATTTATGTTTTACATCAATATTTATAGTATTGTAAAATTTTGAAAGGGTTCAAAATATAAAATTTGAACCTTTTAAAAAGTTTCAATATTTATAATATTTTAAACTTTTAAAATTTTAAAATTATAATATTTAAAAACTTTTTAAAAGCTAAGAACTTTTAAAAGTTTCAATATTTATAATATTCAAACTTTTAAAAATTATAATATTTTTTGAAACTTTTTAAAGTTTTAATTTGATCACATAAAAAACCGGATCAAACCAAATAAAACTTTTAAACTTGGACGCTTGATAAATCAAGCTTTCCTGCTCATTTGTTTTTGGAAGCATATTAATCTTATTTATAATGGTTCTGAACCATTGTCTAAAACTTTTCTAGCTGATGTGAGATATTGTGGATAGTTTTTTTATTTCCATAAATTTAAAATTTTACTTTTTCTAAAAAATTCTGGAAATTTTAAAAAATGTTAACGAATGACATGTCAAATCCTGATAGGTTGTTTTAAAATAATTCTTAATATAGAAAATTCTAGAAATTTTAAAAAATGTTAATGAGTGACATGTCAAATTCCAATAGGTTTTTTAAAATCCTATGTGGACAGCCTTAGAAGCTTATAGCTCCTACTTTTATTTAGTATATATGTTTTTATTTTGATGGTTGTGTTTTTAAACTCACAGTTATATATTCTTAATATTTATGAAATTTTAGCCATATTTACTATTTTCTTCTTTTGAGATAATTTTTAATTTTATTATTTAGCATATATTTTTAAATGATTTTATAATATATAATTCTAAATTTGAAATTTAATTTAACTTGTTTTGAAATACTTCGCTTGCGACATCGCGAGATCTGAGTCCTAATATATTTAAAGGAAAACTTGGAGAAATAACATGAATTAGGTTTAGATAAAACTTGGAGAAATAACATGAATTAGGTTTAGATAAGTTATTAGAAAATGTAGTTAAACCATTCTCACTATATATCTTATCATATAAAGTTTGATGTCAAAATTACTCATTAACAAGATCGTGACATGTGTCAATTGTATCATTCAGATGTTGACATATGACAATTTTAAATTTATTAAAATTATAAAAAATAAAAATGTAAAAATTCAAAACCTACCATAAAAAAGTTTTATATAAAAGTAAAATAGAGAAAAGAAAACCTAATTTTGTTTAAAATATTTAAACAGTTTTAAAATTTAGAAAAAATCATTATATGGAAATTATATATATATTTATCATAAAATTCGAAATTATAATATTGTTTACTAATTTTAATTTTAAGTTGCTAATTTTACAAGAAAAAATATTACTTTTTATATAAGAAAAAAATGATTGTGAAAATTATACAATTAATTATTGTTTCTAAAAAAATGTAAATACTCACCTTTACACAAAAAAAAAGTATTGTTGAAAAAAAAAACATAAAAAAAAATAGATTGTCTCATATTTTTTTCACTAATCAAAAAATTTATTCAAAAAAACTGCTATTGTAATATATAAGAGAGGAGTATGTAAGATTAACATATGCGTTTTTGTAACTACACAAATGTTAAAGTAAATTGACATATAATATTAATGTGTTCATAAAGACAATTTGTTGGTAGTAGTAAAGACTAAAGAGTATATTTTAACAGTAAAGTATATTTGTGTGTACAAATACACTTTTAGTGGTGATGTAGATAGTAGATTTATAAATGGATATACATTAGTGTATTATAGCAAAAAAAAACAACTATTTTCTATAATTAAAAGTTTATCTCTTTGTTTTTATATATTGTTTTTACTTACGAAAAAAATTAAATATATATTCTTTGTTAAATTTAATTTTATTTAAATAACTTTGAACTCATCTACATCTATTTTCTAGAACTAAAAGAGTATCTATTTACTGGTTTTTTTAATCAAACAATTAAAAGGAATTTTCTCGGTTAGTTGCCCAAACCGGAGGGAAAGGATTTACAAAAGAAACTTCAGAGATAAGAGAACACGAAGCACGGGCAAGACAATCCGCCTTCCTATTTGATGCACGCGGGATCCAAGAGATGGAGAATAGTGGGAAAGACTCCAGAGAGTTAAACTCATCGAGCAAGTTAGAGAATGACAGCCAATATTCAGAAGACTGCACTATAGTGAGTAACTCAACACAATCAGTCTCAAAACGTTGACAAGCGATCCCTTCAACACGTATCTGCTCAATGGCCCACAACAACGTTTTTAACTCCGAATGCAGGGGGAGAGGCTCTGATTTAGACACTTGGCCCCCAACAACAAGGTTCGCTCCTCACCAACGCAACACCACCACCCCAATCATGAATGCACATTGGTTGCTTTCCAAGAACCATCAATCTGACAATGAGGTGAAGAAAACTGGACATTTGAATACGAAGATGGAGCTGACATGACTGCCGTAAAAGAGAGCGCCTACTCCCAGGCTAAATTATCGCCCAAAGTCTGAGTAATTATATCATTCGCCTCTATCTTTGAACCTTGATTCTTTTTTTATGGCCTTCCAGATTGCCCATAAAATCCATGGTAATTGAAGAAGTTGATCAATATCACCCTGTTGAGAGGCGTTCCTCCAGAAAACAAAATCCAAATTCGGGTACACTGACTCATATGGTAAACCCTCTGACAAGACCGGAGTCAGAGATAAATCTCAAACTTCACACGAACGAGGAAATTCAAAATAAAAACGTGATTAATAGTTTCAACCGTAGAGTCGCATCTTTTACATCAAATATCACAATTGGACACTTCTGTGTATCTATTTACTTACTAAAAATATTTACTTTATATTCTTTGATAAATTTAATTTTATTTTAAAAATTATAAACCCGCACATCGGGCGGGTCCTAATCTAGTATCTAATAAAAATTTATATATGCAACAAAATAAGTAAATACATAGGAACCACTTTTGTGTGATGCATGTATGTACCTATTTATTTACCCGATCAAAGGATCATTATCGAAAAAATTAGAAGGTCGAAGAGTAAATCCACCGTGAAGAGTTGGCATAACCGGAAAATCCTCTTGGTATGGAATGTGATGAAACCCAACGTTGTACCACATCACTATGTCTTTGTTCTCTATCTCTCTGTTCCTGTTCCCGTTAAGACAAAACCATACATTTATTCCTTTAAATTGTACTATTACTCACAAAAATTAAATAAATCTTTCTATTAATTACCTGCTACTCCATACAGCTAAGCCGTCATCTCCACGACTCCTATCGCTGTAAAACCCACCAGCCCATCTTTCTGACCTGTTATAGGCAGTCACCCAAACCGGATACTTCGTGTAACCGGCTCTTATCTCCGGGTAATCATCGTCCGTTAAAAGAGAAGTGACTGGTAAATGCTCCGGTATCAGCCGGTAACCAACCGTGTTTCCTATTTTTGTCTTCTTAGTAGGGTTAACTATCAACACCTCCACCGGCTCTGACCCGAGCTTAACTCTTCCGTCAGCTTCCGTTTTCGCAGTCTCTTTCACGACCGTCCAATAACTCTTCCTCGGAGAAGACGTTTTGTTAACGTCAGTTACTCTTACCGTTTTGAGTTTGGCTTTCACCAAGGAGTTACCGTTACCGTCAACGTCAAGGTCCAAGTAGTACGTTAGGTAATGATCGTGGTTAACGGCGATGGTGTTCTTGGCCACCAACGACCCGTAGACGCAGTCTGTTATCTGCTCGTTTGAAGTGTACGACGTTGCTTTTACCTCTAAAACTCCAGTCAAACCCACCTATATTCAACCAAGAATAGTCAATTACTTAGAAAAATCAAATACCATACTAATATATAGATTAAGTACACGTTAGTTGGTATTAGTTGGTTATAAAACCACTTACATGATTACATCAACCCAAAAAGTTGAAATATATATAAGTGAAGTAAACAGTACGCACCCCAACTCTGATGGCTCCATTCTTTTGAAATTCCCAATCCAAAAAGTAATCATAGTTTCCAACTGTGGCCACCATTCTAACCACTAAACTAATATCAGCTTCCCCACTAGTTATCTGCAAAACACTTAATAAAATTACTAATCAAGGTTTCTTAAAAAATATAAAATAAATGTTTTTGAAGTTTACCACTTGTCCTGGAACATTAATCTCGGTGTGTCTAAAAGAAGCACCATAACTGTTTTTCTCGAAGACACACATCACATTGGTCATCCTCTGAGCTGTCCCGTCTGGTCCCGCAATGTGTCCATCTAAAAACGCAGCGTTTTGCGGGCAGTCAATGAGCGGCTGCAGATTCACGGCGGATTTCCCGAAACCAAACTCTCCGATGTCCATGAACGTACGGAAGTACCACTCGTTGGTTGGATCCATGTAGGGAACAAAAGTCTCTGAGACGTGTCCTCTATACATCACTCGTCGAAACAATTTGGTTCTCGGGTCAAGAACCGAAGCCGTTGATATGGTTACCCCAGCTCTAGCCGTGAATCCGACGTGGAATTTCCAGTTAGCCCACTTGACTCTATTGCCGAGTATCTGGAAGCCTGTGTCGGATACGTTGCAAGAGAACGGGAAAGGTTTGTGTTTGGTTCTAAAGTCGTTACCTTCTTTACCAGGGAGAGGCTTTCGGAATCTGTCGGAGTACTTCACTACCCGCATTGAGTCAACGTCTATAGTTATGGTGATTCCTTCGATGGGTCTTGTGAAGACGTTGACTGATCCGTCTCTGTAAAAGCAAGAGGCTTTGACTTCGCGTCTCGTGGTGATTTCTCCGTACCAGCCAACGGTGAAAGGGAGGCAAGAAACCTCGGAGATGTTTAGGTCTCGATCAAGAATCGATTTCTTGAAAGAGGGGTAAGTTAGGGGAAGCTTGCTTGCTCTGAAAAGCTCTATGAATGTGAATGGAGGGAAGCCATGGCCTGTGTAGATGCGGGAGGATACGATCTTGCTAGCGGTTAGGTCGATGATGAGCTCGTGGGTTTGACCACCTGCTCGAACCACCACGAGTGATCGACGACGTGGAGCTGGGGGTTTCTTGAAGGGATTTGGCAATAGCCATTGGAGGACGTGCTTCTTGTTTGGTTCATCCAAGTCAAGGTAGTGAAATGTGAGATCTTTGAGATTTCCTAGATGAGATTTTTTTACGATGAAGCTTGTTTTGTTGATTTCTTGAGGTGTTAAGGGATCAAGTGGGTGGAAATGGAGCCCAAGAGTTAAAGCACATTGTAGGAGAAACACCAGGGCAAGTATTGGTGTGTTCATTGATAGAAAATTTATGGTCAAACTTTGATAAGACCATTAAAATTAAGAAATTGATGGAGTTGTTATCGAAGAAGACGACAACGACACATTTATATGCATGCACCTATATGTTTTGTAGGTGCGTCGATATGATTAATAAATACACATATAGGAAAAAGTCGTGGAATGAGACCCATTAAAATGAGAAACGTAAAGATGAAAAAGAATTATCACGTGACATATTTTATATACTCTTCCTTCTCTTTCAAGGGAGCTAGCAAACTTATTATTCGAATGGGCTGATGTATAAATACTAATAAATAAGGTCATAACTTGAAGTATAAACCAAGGATTATGCGACTACTAATTAGTTTCCCACTTGCATACATGATGATCTTATGGCTATCTCAGGTTCTCACTGCTGCCAGCGCTAGTTCGAACTTTGTTTACGTTAACTAAATTCTAAAAGCACAAATTACATATTGATTAGAACTGAAGAGAATATATAATATATTTATCTAGATATGTTTAAGCTAAAAATATAATTTTTGAGACATCATTATGTAAATTAGTCTTTGCTTCCTATCCAAGCTCAGAACTAATTAATTACGTAAATTTGATTGTAGACAAGGCCGAAGAAATACTCCAAAAATATATTTTTCCAGATCAAAGAGACTAGCAGAAATTAATGTATGAATTAAAAAAGAAAAACATTTGCTTAGCCCATGTCTAGGCGATCTTTCTTACAAAACCAAATTGAACAGTGATGTTGTATGTGACAGTATCAGGATCTATATAGACCTTTTAATCATTTCCATATACAAATTTTTCAGCCTTTAAAAGTATTCCCTCTTTCACAAATCCATCGATCATGCCAGGAGTAACTTTCCTCATAATCATGATGCGGTAGTCAAGAGGCATTCCTCCATGCATTTTCCGTAATTAAAAAAAACAGCTTATGGGAGAGCTATTAGTAACAACAACACTTGGTCTAAATCCTTTGTTTTCTATTTCGTTGGATAGGTCGAGGTTCATCATTTGACATGTCAATGATCGTACTGTGTAGCCTCTATGTCAACTTTCTCCATCTTCTTGAGCAGCGAGGTAAGCATGAAAATGCTAGGCTCATAACCAAGTGTCATCATCTTGTCAATAGCTAAAGCTATACAGAGAGAGTTGTTGGGCGCGGCGGGGAAAACAGTGTTTGTAACTAATTTTGTTCCCTGATGTTGCTTTTTGAAAATAGAAAAGTGAATAGAAAGTCTAAAAGAGATATTCATTTTAAAGTCACTTTTAAATCTTATGTTTTTTTAGGGAAATACTGAAATAGAGTTTGCCAAATCCTTGATGTTCCAACATGGACGCAGAACAACAAAGACTTTGCTGCTCACAACATAAATAACTCAGATTATTGGATAACTAAACAACTAGAACTGATATAATAATAGGTCTACCACAAATTGTGGTGTGGTTCACAATGGGTAACTTAATAGAGTTTTTTTCTTTTCTTTTTCATGTTGTGTCATCAGAGGGATGAGGAACATGACTGGTTTGTAATCTTGGGAAGCCATTCTTTGTAGTAATTTTGGCAATCCATATCAGTCTGAGAGAGAGCTCCAAGCGGTGTCACCGTAATCTGTAGTTTAAAAGAGCGTTTGTTACTTTCTGAAGTTTGGACAAAGTATGAAGATGATTTAAGAGACAAATAAAGGGATAATGCTTACAAATCCTTCTTTTAGGAAGTGAGAATCAGTCCCTTCTTCACTTACCCTATCCCTTACCTAAAAACCAAAAGAGCAAGAAGGGACACAATTTCATGAAGACAGAAGCAAGTAAGAGCTGAAACAATAGTGACAAATCATTGATGATACCTCTCTCTTGAATAAACGGCTATCTTTTGAATGAACAGATGCGTCGTTGTCTGATGAGACCACTCCTGACTCTGTTTCCATCGTCATTGTCGATAACATCTTCGGCCCTTGTGCTTCCTCTTCGACTTGTCTCCATCCCATTTTATTCATGCTTTTGCCTTGTCTAGTAAGTTTGTATCCCTATCATTTTGAAAGAAGAATTAAACATACAAAACTCAGATATACAGTTAGGTGTAGGCATAAGAAAATATTTGTTGAAAGCTGAGACGAGATGTACCTTATGGTTAGCAATATCAGTGGGCAAATCGATATTCAGGAAGCATTGCACAGGGTGAGTTTTGTTCTTGATCGCAGTGATTATGCCGTTGATAATAGGCAAGCAAGCTTGGGCAGAAAGGACAAAATCATTAGCATTCATCTCTCCACGTTTCCTGGAGCATTGAGGTTGAATAAAAGACAAGGCATTAGTGAGAAAAAAGAGAAAATAGTATCAATAACACTGTATCAAGGCTACAGAAAAAGTTAGGCCTTGGTACTAACATAGAAAAAGTAGCATACATGTTATGAAAATTCGAAAGTGTGAAGCAGAATCTCTGTGAGTAAAACATTAGTTTCTTGATGATAAACACATACCAATCAAAATCATATGATATGGAGGCAGAAGGCACATCATAAAGGAAGGCTTCACGAGCGCCAGCAACAGTTCCAGAATAGACGCTGTGACGGAATTAACAGCCAGGTAAGTGCTAATTTGAAAAAAAAAACTCAAGCAGGAACCATAGAAGCATAACAAGAGGTGTAATTTGGCTAGAGAAGAAGTCTGGTTGCTAGTGAAACATTTTAACTAGTGTTTCCCCTTCTATATTATCAAAATCTTGTCCTAATCCTAAAAAGAAGTTTCAGCAATCTAGGCAGTTTTATGGGGCTTAACTTAAATGCAAATTTTCGAACGAACAACAAATAACAGCTGCATCCTAAAAATCGGTACAAAACATAACGTAGTAAGGAAATAGGAAACAAGAACAACGGGGAAAAAGAGGAGGAGGAAATGTTCACATACATGTGATATCCGCAGTTGCTACCCACATTTATACCACTAAGCACCTGCAAGGAGAAAACAAAAAACATACATCACAATCTTAAGAGAGGCACATCATCTTAAATAGCTTTGCATTAGAAGGCTTTTATAATGACACTATATAGGACGACTCTTAATTTTGCAGAACAAAAATGGTTATTACCAGGTCAGGACGAGAAGGGAAGAGTGCTTCAGATAAGCCTAAACCAGTGCAATCAGCAGGGGTTCCTTCAGATTCAGAGCATACAAGAACCAACATATGTGACAAACAACCAATATGAGATTAAACGAGATAAACTAATTAGCAAAATAGAGAAACGAACCATCAACAGCATAGGCTGTAGCTCCATCGATTTCAACACGCTTTGCAGTAAGTGGTCTATTCCATATTATACTGTGACTAACAGCAGATTTCTCCCTGGAGCAAAAATGCCATAACAAAGTAAGAGATCTCCATGAACTCGAAATCGCTATTTTAGGGGGAGATTCAAATTTCATCACCACAAGAGCGAGTCAATCGTGATAACAAAAGACGATTAAGCTACATTTTCTAACAAAAAATTAGAGGAGTGAAAAAAAACGTACGAATCAGGAGCGCACACGCGGACGTCGTAGAGATTGGTGGAGACGAGGACGCTAACTAGAGAACGCAAGCCAGGCGCGTCGATCCCGTCGTCGTTTGTGACCATGATGATCGGCCGCTCGCCGGAATTACGATCTCCACCGTCGATTTCCATCACTCCGGGCGTACGAAATTAGAGATTGGGAAAGAGAGAGAGTGTGAGAAGGAGCGCTTCTCTTCTAATTTGGTGATGAGGTTAATTTGATAATGACCATCTCTCTCTTTAACACTACTTATTTATACTACTATTTTAGCAAGTTATGAACTTACCATAGTAAAAAAAAAAACTTACTATTATATATTCATAAATATGTTCAATATCATATCTGAAATTTTTGATTATTTTCTATGTAAAGTTTTATGTAATTTCCTATGTTGTCTTTTTCTAGTCAGAGACTTTAAAATTGAATGAAACTGTCAACAATTGAGTTATAGAATAATAAAGGTATATCCTCTTAATGTGTGCTAAATTTTAAACATACTGTATTATTTTCTTCAACTGTATCATTGACTAAAGATGAAAATTTATTCTATTTAATGCAATAAATTTTGAATTTTTTCTTTTGTATGAAAAATCCTTAAATTACTCTCCCCAGTTTATTTTAAAGAAAAAATAATAAAATATTGTTTCAGAAAAAAATATTTTTAATTTTATGTCAATTTTTTTAAATTTATGTGGTCTTATTAGTTAGACTTAAAATACTGAATTATAGAACTAACGTAACGTCTTTTTTAAAAAAAAATTATTCCTCTTTTAAGTAGTTACTGTAAAACCTTAAGATTTATGATTTATATTTGAGAAATACCCTAAAATAGCACTAAATCAAGTTTTATGGACAATTATAGCACTCATACCATAAATTTCCAAAAATAGCACTATTTAACATATTTAAATATTTAAAATGATTTTTTAGAATTTTTTTTTTATGTTTGGGTTCTCAATTTCACATTTAGGGTATAGTTTTGAGGGGTAGGTTTTAGTATTTTGAATTTAGGATTTAATTTAAAAAATTAATTAGTGCTATTTTTGGAATTTTAGAAATGTTGTGCTAAGTTTGGAACAAAAACTTATTTTGGTACTATTTTTGAGAATCTCCCTTTATATTTTTGTCAAATTTTTTAGTATAGTGATTTATTTTTGAAATAATGGGGATATTAAATCGGACCTTTCATTCCTTCCAAAAATAAAAAAATGAACAATATAGTCCTTAAATATAACTTGGGTAAGTGGTCCATTTCTTTTTTGGTTTTCAACAACAATTTATTACATTTTAGATTAATTTTTTATCTTAATCCATTTTGACAGCATGTTCCGTCCTTAATGCATATCCCCTCCAATAATTTGAAGTGTTATCTTATCACCATTATGTAAGGGTGCCTACTGGGCTACCGATAGAGAAAAAAAGAACTTTATTAGTTAGACGTTGTCATTTTTCATGCAACATGAAATTTAAAGTGGTCAAGTTCAATGTACAAAACATTTCCATTTCTCCCTCTCCTCTCTTATTTTAGTTTCTCTAATCCGGTAAAAAGTTAGTAAAAGATACCTCAAATTATTTGACCTTCAAAGTTTTGGGGTTTAACTAATTAAAGCAAAACGTTTTCTAGAGGATTACGATGTGTCAGAAGGTATGACTCATAGCTCAATCGTCCGTTTGTAGCTTTGTATTAAATACTCTTTTACACTGACTTGTAAATTACTCGTTTTCCATTCATTGTGGTTTAGTGTTGTGTTGTTTTGTCTACGTTTGAATCGATCGTCATAAAATCATTAAATAATGTGTAATCGATCATATCAACAACACTAACACTTGCCATTCAATATTTTTAAGTTGCATATATATAGATAAATTTTGGTTCAAAGCAATATCTCAACTTATAACAAACGAATGCGTATGCAAGGCTGCAAATCAATGATAAACGTGGGCCAATTCGATCTGAGCTTTAATAAAATCGTAAATTTTTTAAGTTTAACGATATGCTGAAATTTGAAACAAAAGAGTTGTAATTTTTTTCCTACTTATATAATGTATTCTATAAAAATGGACCACCTATTTCAAATAATATTATAAGCAAATAATATTCTTTTCGAAGCAATAAATTGGACTTCCTATGATAGAACTTAGAACTTAGAACATATAATTCTAAACCATCCAAGAAGACTAGAAAAGGTACGTACATGCAGTTTGTTCAAATCCACAGTCTCATTAGTCCGTTTTATTATTACCATATATATATAGTACTCTCATTAGTCCATTTTGTTAGTACCATAGTAGATGTTTTACCCAGGCAACTGACCAAATTTGTTTCTCCCTTGAATAGATGTGTACACATTCTAGCACCTTAAGTTCAGAAACATGAAGAAACACTAGATGAATTTAAAGATCGCCACACAATTTCAGTTTCAATGCGACCTTACTACAACTTTCAATGATTTTAATTACACGGACTAAAATAATTAGAGGGACCTAGAACCATCAGCCATGTGAATGCCTTTAAACTCCAAAGTAAACGGTGCAGTTTTAGAGTCTAGATGGTCAATTCCAACGTCAAGATCAGATCAGGCAGTCATGTTTCATACCCACCTAACTACAGTCCAGATGCTATGTCTCTTCTGTTGATGGTCAATATTGTTTGTTGGGTTGTGGAAAATGTTTCTTGGGATTCTCTACATTGAAAACAAAGAAAGTGCTCACCTAGAAAAAAATAAAATGAAAGACTGGGTTCCCTATGTGAGTTTAAAGGAGCAATCACAAAGCATGCTTTCAATATGTGAATATATCGCTCATCCCATCAGATTGCTAACCAGGCAAAGACCTGCGTCATGGGGCTTAAACATTCCAACTGATTGTTGCCTATGTTCCAGCTTTGTCGAGACTAGAGACCAGCTAATCATCACATGTGCCTTCTCATATGTTGTTTGGAAAATGGTCTTCTTCGGACTGGTTTCAAGCCAACATGGTTCCTCATATGGGACGAGCTTCTCTCTTGGGTCAAACATCAATCACTTATAGCACCGCTTATGATGCGAAAGATAACAGCTCAACAACTCAACTGCTCAAGCCACTTATACAAACAACATAATAATTCTTTTCACAACATACCTCGTATTGCTTCATCAAACCATTTTTATATTGACGGACAAAAATTTTCGGAATGTAATTGAATTTTGGTAACGTAATGCAACTTTGGATTAAATGACTATAGTTTAAATGCAATAAATATGATAATGTATAAGTTAATTGTAATAACTAAATTATCAAGGTAACTAATATGTTAATATTTAAGTTAGTTGATATAAATTGTATAATAACACATTAAAGATGAGTTTACCATATAGTTTAAAAGTTATCGTGATATAATTTGACTTATCTAGTGATAAATGATGTTATGGACGGCGAATGAACAATGTTAATTTTTGCTGTTAAATTTATATTTTTATCTTGTTATTATTTTTGTTCGTGAGTATGTATTAAAAAAGTATTTCAGGCATTAATTGAGTGAGAGGAGAGATAATTAATTAAAAAATAAGTAAGATTATTTTTTAAGTTTTCAGTTATAACTTATAAGTGTGTGCAGATTAATATACCTTACAAGTTTCACATATGTATTTTCACAAAATTTGTTGCTTTTTTTTTTGGAGGAAGTTTTTGTCTTGTATACATGATGAGTTGACAGAAAAAAATTATGCAAATTAAAACATGTGAGATCCGTTGAGATCTTGACACGTCATTCTCCATTATCGGGAAATAGCTCTCAGATCTTGACACGTCTTAACGTAGGTACCAAAGTTCCCGAAGAGATTAGCGTCGTCCAACGAGATTTGGAGGGAAACAAAATTTAAGCACACATTTATAATTACAATTAAAATTTAAATTGAACAAAACAATAAATATTCTTATTTACAATAATAATGTTATGTTGTTTTTTTGTCGACATTATTTTTACTTTATTAGGCCGTGTGAAAAAACTTCGCTCATCTCTTTCTTTCAATTTTTTTTGTTC
The DNA here is from genome assembly GCF_000633955.1 of Camelina sativa. Taxonomy (NCBI): domain Eukaryota; kingdom Viridiplantae; phylum Streptophyta; class Magnoliopsida; order Brassicales; family Brassicaceae; genus Camelina; species Camelina sativa. The sequence goes on from NC_025696.1 coordinate 18,750,135, forward strand.
TTGGGGGCCAGGAAAATTACATCTCCGCCCACCTCCACCACCGCCGGAGTAATCCATGTTAGCTGATCGGAGGAGCCATCCATTGTCGCGTCGCTGTCACGATTTGCCTTTCATCGAGGTGATATTTGCATATCGATTTAGATCTGGCGTTCTTAGGGTTCATCGACGTTAGATATTTCATGGTCTACGGTGATTGCATTTCGGAATTTTTGCTGAATTTGGGGGAAATTTAGGGAGTTGTGTATATATGGAGAGAGGTGGAAGGAGATCTGGTGAATCTCCAGGGGTATTGATTAAGAAACGAAGTTCATCTGGTTGCTTGATTGTGAAGAAGAACGATGATGGTGTTGGTAGGATTTGTTCGTTTTCTGAGACTCGTCCGAATTGGGAGTGTAATAAAAAGTCTAGGATGGTTATGAGTGACTCTGAGTCTAGCGATAAACTTGCCACCATCCCTCATCATATGCGCCACTTTCGTAATGTAGAAGAGAGTCGTTTTGGGGATGATCGTGTTGTGGGGAAGAGTAGAGAGTGGAAGGAGAGGAATAGGCAAATATTAGATGATGATGAGGACGAGGATGAGGAAGATGAATTACTGGCAATAGGGATGAGGAGGTCCTTCGATGGTAGCAGAGTTGATATTGATCAAAAAGCTTATTTGGGGTCTACTCGATTTGGTAATGATAGGGAATACGGAGCTGATTGTAGTCGAAAAGATTTAGATGTTGAGAAGAGAAGAAAACCATGTATAGATGGATCAGGGAACGTAGGTTTTGCTAATCAAAGTTATAGAAACAGGTGTAAGGTGAGTGGAAACGGAAGTAAAACTACTCATCCTTTATTGTTGCAGAAGAAGTACAAGCGTGACATGATTTTTGATGGACCAATCAGGATGCAGGGCAAAAATGGTGTCCTTAAGGTGATGGTGAACAAGCAGAATAATATAGGAGGAGGGTTAATGCAAAATGCGAAAGCTGAACAAACTCAATATGGCTCAAAGATTCAAGAGACTGGTAAAATACGTGTTGCCATCAACTCGCCAACCATTCTAAAAACTGAAAGTTTTCCGAAACTGCTTCCCCCTGTCAGAATACAGTCAAATGGGTTAATTTTGCCTACGACGTTAACCATGAAGGGTAAGGGACATGACCAAGATTTTGAAGATAGTACTGATAGCTTGGGGCGCGTGCAGAAGAGAATAATACAACCACATAAGCCCTCTCAGATGTCAAGCACTGGAGGAGAAAAGACTTTACCTGAAGCGTCAACTTCTTCAAAAATCAGAGATGGAATGATTAGGCGTGGTTCAGGCACAGAAAAACAAAGACTACGAGAGCGAATTAGGGAAATGTTACTGGAAGCAGGGTGGACGATTGACTATAGACCTAGGAGAAACAGAGACTACCTAGATGCAGTTTATATAAGCCCCAGGGGAACAGCATACTGGTCTATTATCAAGGCTTATGAAGCACTTCTGAAGCAGTTAAATACTGGAGAAAAAGTTCCCAAGCCTTGTGAAGAGAGTTCCTCATTTATTCTGATATCAGATGAGATACTCAGTCAGTTAACTAGGAAAACAAAAAGAAGGATTGAAATAGATATGAAGAGGGAAGAGCAATCTGCCAGTGATAATGATGGAAAAGCGACTTTTGTAAGAAATTTCTTTCCTGTTAAAAATGAAGTTGGAAATGATGACAGGTATGTTCAAAAAGAACAGCGAAATGTCATGTCAGTGAAGGATGAGGTCAGTAGCAGAGATAGTTCACGAGGTACAACTTCAAAAGGTGAAAGCCCTTTGCATTATTAAATTGAAGAATCAACTGGTTGCTCCTCTCACCGTGTGGACGGAGGGATAAATAGCAAACATGGTAGGAGTACACTGTCGGTACGGCGTGCAATCAGGGGAGATAATTTAGAGAGTGATGGCTTTGTACCCAGATCTGAAAACAGACGGTATTGGCTTGGCTGATTGATAGTGGAACCATACAGTTGAGCGAAAAGGTGATGTATATGAACCAAAGACGGTTACGCGTCATGCTTGAGGCTTGGATAACAAGAAGACGGGATTCACTGTGGTTGTTGTAGTAAAATTCTTTCAGTTTCTAAGTCTGAGATACACGCTGGAAGGCAGCCATTTCAGGACATATTTTTGAATTCTGGGATCTCTCTTCTTCAATGCCAAATAGATGCATGTGATAAGCAAAAGGGTACTCGGCACATTGGTTTTTGCTCGGTCGATGTAATTGTTGATGATCCAAATGACGATGCTTGTGGTGTTTTTGGAGATGGAGGTGATTTAGTTTGATGTGATAGATGTCCCTCAACTTTCCAACAAAGATGCCTAGACATACAGGTATGCTGATTTTGCTGTATATATTTATTGTTTTGGTTAATTTTGACAAGTCAATGCTAATTTATAAAGGTGCAATGGTTTATGTGGTGCTTAGTATAAACAGGTTTTAGAACAATACTTATAGCTAAATGAACGGATAAGATTCAAACATATGTAAACTCTATTGAGCTGAAATGTCGTTAACTTTTAACTACACCAGGGTTGTTTTATTCCTCTCCTGATAATCTTTTTTTAGTTTCCTTTTTCAGTTTCAATCATGGTGTCAAGAAATATTTAGCTTGTGAATGCTTATCTTATGCACTTTTAAGAATTTTGTTTATTGGTTTTGATGCATGTTTTTCCTGTTAGATCTACAGGGTATTAACGACATTTACCATTTGGTTTAGATTTCATGGTAACCGTCTAGCTGAGATGTCGTTCGTTGGAACTCGGCATGTCTACAGACACCAACGCGCTGATGGTGGACATCATCAGATATGGAAAAGCAGATAGACTGCAAAACCTGTCTTTAGTGCTTTTGTTGGAGAAGATGAAGAAGATAATTTAGTAGAGTCTCCTCCTCAACGGAACAGCGACATGGCTTTCTTAGATCACATTATCCGCTCTCCTTCACAAACTGGTGAAAATGGAAACGAAGATGTCTATGGATCAGGCGATGATGATTCTCTGGAAACGCAATGAAACAGAGTTAGATTGTTGATCTGTCCTCGTAAGCATTGGTGTCTACTACAAACACCATAATCGCTTTTTCGAATAGAATTTGTTAATAAATATGTTTATATATGTTTTATGTATATATATATATTATATCGTACATGTCCTGCTCTCGCCGCCAAGCTTCACGACGGTGAGTTTTTTTGCTCTCTCTTACTTATGTGTTATCATCTCGTTTCTTCCTCTTTGTTTGTCCACCATCATCTTCCGATGAAAATCTGCTTCTTAATTCTTAGAGCATTTAAATCATTCATTTGTATATAATTTGGTTTTTTATGAAGCATTTTAATCGTTGCATTTTCTCCCAAGAAGACATAAGAAACTTTGTTTCAAATCTATCTATAAACCTAACTAAATGATAATAGTGGAATGAGGTAAAATTTTTGATATTTGGCAGAATAGAATAATTTGTTTTCTGTTGTTCACTTCCACATATACTTTTGAGAAAATTCAGCCACCATCACGTAAATTAATTTCTTTAATTTTGTTGTTTGGGAAAGAAAAGTGAAAAGAGGTATTTTAGAATACCTCATATGATTTAGCCGTCAAACGGTTATTATTATTTTATCTATATATATATTTGATCTCTCTTTCTATCTCTCTCAATGCCTTGCTCGAGCATCGAACCCGTCATGCGTTGCACATTAAAGTGCCTTCGCAGACCAGTCAAGCTACGAGAGCCAAAGCAAATATTATTTCGATATATAAAGCAACGTTTCCATCAATTTAACCATTTATAAGTCACCTTGTAGATTTAGAGGGAAAGAAAAAAAAAAAAAGGTATTTTAGAATACGTCATATGATTTGGTCGAGTTAAGAATTTATAGAAGCATCACTGATTATCAGTTTATCACCATCTCTCTCTCTCTCAATGCCTTTGCTCGAAGCATCGAACACGTCACACGTTGCACTTTAAAGTGATTTCGGAGACCAACCACGCTACAAGAGAAAAGGCAAACTAACATTGTTTCACTTATGTAATTATCATACCAATTCATACTTGTGCACATATAGACAAACCCTACAAGAGCCAGGGTAAAATTTTTTTTTTTTTTTTTTTTTTTTTTTTTTTTTNTTTACTAATGGAATGAAAAAAAAAAAGGTATTTAAGAATACCTCATATGATGAGATTTATACAGTAAAACCTCTATATAAATTAATAATAATATACTCCCTCTCTGTTTCCATCAATGCCTTTGCTCTTGAAGCATCGAACGCGTCACGCGTTGCATTTGCAAATGCCTTCGCAGACCAGACAAGCTACTAGAGCAAAGGCAATTATACCTTCATTTCTATCACTCTCTATCTGGCTACAACATAATGTTATACGACGTCGTTATTGGTTTCTACAGTAGGAAAAATCAAGTGGGTCTCTCACACACACTTGTCTTTCTTGTACCAATGGAGCTCACATCTTCGCCGGCTCAGCTTCTCAGACCACATCTCGGCTTTAGGTTTTTACTTCCTCGACGAACATCAATCGCTTCTTCTTCCTCTCCTTCTCCTCGATTCCTACGGATGGAACCTTATTCTCACCGTCCTCTTCCATCTATCTCCTCCGCTTCTCCTCCTCCTCCCGGAGATAACGGTTTTCCGGCGATTACTACATCTTCTCCAATCGAATCAGGTAGAAGAATCTCAAATCTCACTATTCATTTTTCTGATTTTTTTTTTTTTTTTTTTTTTTTTTNTTTTTTTGACTCTTGTGTTGTTGGTTGTCGATGAGCAGCAGGTAGAATAGGTGAAGTGAAGAGAGAAACAAAGGAAACAAATGTATCTGTAAAGATCAATTTGGATGGTAATGGAGTTGCTGATAGCTCCACTGGGATCCCTTTCCTTGATCATATGTTAGATGTTAGTGTAACAACTCCTATTTGATTGCTTTTTTTAACATTTTCAATTTCATATTTGTGATTTGATAAAATGTGTGTTTGTGGATTCTTTGTGTTTAGCAACTTGCTTCACATGGCTTGTTCGATGTACATGTAAGAGCTACTGGTGATACTCATATTGACGATCATCATACTAATGAAGATGTTGCTCTTGCCATTGGAACAGTTTACTACTTAACTGCTTTTTCTCTTTGTCTTCTATATAGTAAGTTTGATAAGTTAGTAGCATTCTTTGTGATTGCTATTTTTTGTTGTTGTGTGTGTGTCTGGTCAGGCTTTGTTAAATGCGCTTGGGGAGCGGAAAGGGATCAACCGTTTTGGCGATTTTACAGCTCCTCTTGATGAAGCACTTATTCATGTTTCCCTGGTATAATACAAATCTTTGAACATATGGTGTTGCAGCTATCTAGTTTTTTTGTTTTCTTTCAGTAATTTGGAGTTCCTGGAATTTGGTAGGATTTATCAGGTCGACCATATCTTGGTTACAACTTAGAGATTCCAACTCAGAGAGTAGGAACATACGACACTCAGGTCCATGCAGTTTCAGGATTTTTCTAATTTGTGTTTTTTTTTGGTTCTTGGTTTGTTGAATCACTGTTCACTAAATGAATCTTCTCCTATTTTAGTTGGTGGAGCATTTCTTCCAGTCATTGGTGAATACTTCTGGTATGACACTTCACATCCGACAGGTACGATTCCTATCTTTTATGTTTCATAAGTCTTTTCTATATAATGTGCCGGCAGACTTTGTTTATTTCTTCGGACTATATATAATCTCTTTTTTCAATTTGTTATGACAGCTTGCCGGTAGAAACTCTCACCATATAATAGAAGCGACCTTTAAGGCCTTTGCTAGGGCTCTCCGACAAGCAACAGAGTCTGATCCACGTCGCGGTGGGACAATACCAAGGTTTGGCTTTAATTCTTAAATGCAAAACTAATCTTTTTTCAAATTCTTACCTCAGAAAAAGGCACTCACATACACATTACATGATACCTCTCATTCATCTTCCAATATTATTTGCAAGATGCCAAGTTTCATCATATAACAAAAACAGAAAAATCCTTGGCATCATTCAGTATTGGAAAGAAGCAAAATATGGCTGAGAAAACAAGTCTAACGTTTTAGGTTTACTGCATATTTGCAGTTCAAAAGGAGTCTTGTCACGGTCGTAAGAGGCGGTGAAAACAAAAGTTTCAGTATACTGATGGGAGTTCTTGAGCAAGGATCAGTTGTCTTATTTTACAGTGTCAAACCTGCTAGTGCTGGATCATTGCTCATTTGCAAAAGGTTTATGTATTTAAGATTAGCTTTTGGGAAGAAACAGTCCAGCGTTAATTTGTATTTTGTTGTTGGAGACTACTTTTAACACATAATACATGTGAGTTCTTTGTTGATCTTTAGGTGCAGAGTGATGATTTTTATCTATAGCTAATTAATTGGTTATTTCAGATTATTCTTCTTTCTTGACATTAATCTAGTAATCTGCCAGCCAGTCGTAATCTGAGTTGAAAGTTTTCGGTTTTTCGGTTTTGGTATTAATATCTTCGTATTTTATAGGTTCATGATCATATCATGAAAGCTCTGCAGTCTGCAAACATGTCTTGTTAAATAATTGACTTTAGTCATTTTGATAGAGTCTTCTGGTTGCGAGTCTTAATAGTCTTTTTTAGTCTTTTGGGATTTCTTTAGATGATTAATCTCCTAGAATAATGCTTAGAACCGTCACAGAAGAAACTAAATGAACCGGCTTCAGGGTCTTCTTCTTCGCCTCTGGTACTACTTCCTGATGAAATCGCTGTGAATTACTTCGCACGCGTCCCGAGATGTTACTACCCGGCGATTTCACTCGTCCCTTACACACTCAGTCTATCAATAGGGTCGAGGTTTTCAATTTCAAAACGCAAACTTGGGAGTCTTTTCCGAGTCTTTGTAATGTAGACCTAGACCCGCACGAGGAAGCGGGCAGTAGTATTGTTGTGCTGAATGGTAAGATTTACGGCAGATGTCATAAGACTAGTTTTGTTTACGATCCTAGAATTGGAAGAGACTTGATGTTGGTGTTACCCGAGATGATGGGGTTTTGCGTCATTGATAACATCTTTTACATGTTTTTTCATTCCCCGGACAAAATAGTTGTATATATATGATCCAATTTTTGATGGTTTGGAGTCTCGTGTTGGGTCGTGAAGATTCACCTGAGGCGTCTGAAAGTTGTACTATGGTGAATCATGGTGGACGACTCGCTATTCTGTTTGTCGACCTTAAAGAGTGTCCGGCAGAGGTTTGGTGTACAGAGATTGTATTGGAGAGGACAAAAGAGGATATGTTGGTGGGAGATTCTTGTGGTCTAGTCATGTGCTTTGACAGATTCGATTCCTTCATCATTGAACAAGCTGTAGCCGTAACAGTTTGATTATCTAATGATAAGTGTTGCAAAGGTATGCTTCTGACTCCATCATCCATGCTTTTGTGATGAATGCACGAATTACTCTTTAAAGTATATTATGATTGGAGCTTTTGCTGTGATTTTATCTACTTTCTTGCATTCAGATGAGTTTGCAGGAGCCAAGAACTGATATTATAGTTAGTTTATGTGAGGATTTGAGAGGCGACCTTTGGAATTCATATATTGTGTTCTTGTATGTTGTTGCTTCAAATATGGATGAACCGCGAAAGTAAGATGAAGCAACTTAGTAGCCGATAATCTATTGAATGTCGGAATTGAGAACCTATCTTTTGAATCTTTGGGCTAAATGCGAATACTTTTGCCAGTTCTTTCCCTTGTTTCCTGCTTGTATGCATCTTTATTGTTTGATGAAAAGTTAGTTACTCAGTGTGTTACACCTACTCGTATCACGGGTTTCTTTAAACATGTTAATCCAAGCACATCTGAAATTAAATGTGTGAATCTAATATGATTTACTTCTTCGGACCCCATAGCCATACGTCATCTATAATAATTGGTACTTGAAGTTGAAGCTTCTCACATTTGCAGTTTGTGTTGTAAAAAAAGAAAGGCTGAAATGTGATCGAGGCTGAAACGACATAGAAAACATAAAAATTGGGTGAAGGTTGTGAATAGATTAGCCTCTATAGTTATCTTGCTACGGTCATAGATTTGGACAAAGTCGATTTTTTCATGGCCTAAAACTTACAACTTAATTAAACATTTGATATGAAGTAGGCTATATATGATTCTCATATATTGAACATAATCCTTGAAATTTTTAAGATAATGCTCTTGATGCTTTTAGAAACTTGATAGATTTGGTGATATATATGTTTTTAGCTTCTTGTGCTTTTTCCCCTTTTCTTTACCCTACTCGCAAAGTGGTGACTGATTTTATTAGCCAGCCAATGGCATCTCCTTTTGCTATCTTTAAGTCACATGCAAAAGAGCTATTCAGATTTCTATGGTTGTTTTCTAGAGTAAAGAAAGTGGTAGGGAAGAGTATCTTGTGCGAATGGTTTGCCTTTAGATTGGTTGTTAATTGGTGGTTAACTTAGTCATGGGCTATATAAGTCTTAAATAATTGTTATTTTGCACTCAAAGCTTCATATATCTGTGTTGGTGACTATGGATTAGTATGAAAAATATTAATCAAATAAGAAGTAGTTTTTACCCTGTGTTGCATGCATCGAACAAAAAAAAAAGAAGAAAAGATGTTTCACCTTTTGATTTCTCTATCTCTCCCAAGTTGTTAAATAATATTATCCATTTTTAATGTTTTAGACCATTTTTCATATATCTTCAAATAGATGGCCTGAAATGGTATAATTATGGTTTCATATTTTAGTAGTTCAAGATAAAAAAGACAGGAAGAAGTGTTATGAATCATGAATGTTTTGGTTTATCATATATTATGATATTATGACCATCATTGACAATTAGGACGTTGGACATATAAATTTTTACATACAAAATGATTAAAAGCTTTAAGCTTATACAGTGTCAGAGTGTCTTAATCATGTTACTACTATAAGATTAATGTCAAATCGCTGCATACTCTGCACGACTTTAAATCATTATATCTCTCACTTGTGAATTTGAATCATCTTAATTGTTGGTGCGGGAATTAGCACCCCCAACATACCGATCTAGACCCGTTAAAGAACCGGTTATCTAAACTGGGAATTCGGCCTAGATTTGGACTTCATCTCTGAAGGCCCAGTAACACTGAAAGGCCCATGGACGAGGAGACGAATTCAGCACTTCAACTCGCCCAGCGGCTGACCTAGCAAGAAAGGAAAGACTTTCCTTATTAACTCGCCATCCAGTTAAGAAAGTCAATATATCCGGTATATTCGAATATATTCTGTAGATCTTTGAATACCTATAAATAGAGGGCAATCCTCGCATTGTAAGATCATCGAATCATTAATACAAAATCCTAAATTCTTCTTTGTTCTTGAGCAAAACCTAACTTGTTTCTCAAGAGATTTCATTTCCTCTTTTCTTGCTTACTTTGATCTAAATCCTTCAAGAGATTGTTATTGAATTTGTTTCCCTTCTAAACAAATTCATTGTGAGAAACCTCAGTTTCTACATTAATCTCACTTTCCCAGTCATTCCTGTTTCAACATGCCGGCCGGGGAAAATACTAATCACGTTTACTCCAAAACAATCAATTATTATAGTTGTCAACTCCCATTATCCAAAAAGTGCAATGTATTTCGTTTCATTTGCTTTATTCTATCTATTGTTGCAATCTTTTGTAAGTAACTAAAAGCAATAATTTCATTAGTATATCCTCATCCGTTGTTAAAAATATATATAGACTTTTCCATAATAGGGTTTATTCAGTGTTGTGGTCCAATACTGTGTGATATGGAAATTGTTCTTCTTTTAGGTTTTAATTTGTGAACGTAAGACGATAGTTATGGTATGTTCTTCTACCTAACTAGTGAGTGGTTTACAAGTTCACCTCATAAGTTGAAAAGATCCAAGTCCTTAAATCTATCTAATACGATAATTATATTTAACTATGGTTGGCCATTTTAGATTAGATGACAAAAACTACTTAAACTTTTCACATACGTATATTCCAACTATTTTTTTTTTTTTAAATGAAAGAGTTGAACAAAATCTGTAACATAATATAAAACATGTTTTTGGATTTCAAAAATTTACATGTGATTTGGAGGCTATATATGACCACACATGACACACCTCTCTAACTGAGTTTTTTTTTTTTGTTAAAAGGCTTTCAAATTAAATTAAAGGGGAAATAAAAAAGTTTACAAGGCCCAAACGTAAGCCCAATTACAGAACCACAAAGAGAAACAAAGGTGAACCAGTAATGAACCAGAGCCAGTAATGAACCAGTAGTGAACCACTTAGAAATGAACCAATAGTTAGGAGAGTACCAGTTTTATGGTTGGGCATTCAAACCGCCCATACCAGCCTCAGTAAATCATTTGAAACGTCATAGAGAGAGAAGTCGAAGTGAGGAGATCACTTATGCGATTAGGGTTTTTTACGCTGTTCTTGTCGCTGTTCTTGTCGCCGTGGCTTCCCTAGAGAACCAGAGATGAAGCAGAGATAGAGAAAGATCCGGGTTGTTGTCACGAAAGTTCGAAGCTCTGTTGCGGACAGTGCAGTCAATCTGGCGAAGTAGAAGATCAGCCGATTTGAAAGAGTTTCGATGAAGATGGTGGTTCCGCTCAGTCCAAATCACATAAACAACAGCCTGCCAAGCAATCAGAAGCAATTTCTTTGCCACACGAGTACCTCGATACTGCGAGAGAGAGTGAAGAGTCTGGGACCAAGAGGTTGACGGAGCAAAGGCGCATCTTCGAGCAATTTCCGACCATATCGACCAGCTAAAAGGACACTCAAAGAAGATGTGATCTCTAGATTCAGGCATGGAGGCACATAGAAGGCACTGAGAATCCACTGGTAGTCCCCAACTCAGTAAGCGGTCCCTTGTAGGACATCGATTCAACACAAACAACCAGGATAAAAACTTGTGCTTCGGGATTCCTCCTGAGAACCAAATGATACTATGCCAAGGAACAGTGGGATAGGTCATTCGAAGAGCAGTACAGATAGAGCCTGTGTTATGACGGTCCTTGTGATGGTCGCCAATCCACCACCTGTAAGAATCTTCTTCTTCTTCGTTTAAAGAGATCGTTGAGAGTTCTATGTGTAAGCTGACCTGTGCTTCCGATCTTGCAGGTGGAAGGTTCCAATTGCCGCGACTCCAAAGATCAGCTAAACGAGTTCCCCGACGGATGCCAGTCTGATAGAGTCCATCGCTTTGAAGATAAGTCATCATCTTACCTAACTTGCTCCAATTGTCTGTCCAGAATTGTGTTGTTTTACCATTTCCTAGTTTTACTCTGATCCAAGGGTAAACAACTTCTCTGACTTTTAGTAACTTGTTCGTTAACCAGGAGAAACGGTTACTAGATTTGCGGGTCCAAAATGAGCTCATATCATCAGAGAGAACCACCCTTCGAAACCAAGCCACCCAAACCGATCCGGATCTGAAGAAGAGTAACCAGACTAGCTTGATCATGCATGATGTGTTCCAAGAGAGTAAGTCTCTCACACCTAGTCCTCCTTCTTTTTTGTCCCGTATGACTGTTTCCCATGCCACACGGGATGAGTGATGACCTTCTATCATACCCTTCCATAAGAAAGCGCTTGAGAGTGAGTTTAACTGTTTTATACACTGCTTTGGCAGGACAAAGGCTGAACACCAGAAATTTGATATCCCCGCGATGACAGAATTTAACATTTGGAGCCGTCCTGCGAAAGAGAGGGATTTTGTAGACCAGGCATTAAAGCGTCTTTTGACATGTTGAAGCAATGGAGCACAGTCAAGAAGGGTAAGTTTTTTAGTATACAGAGGTAGCCCCAGGTATCTTATTGGGAGCTGACCATGACTTATTCCAGTAGTGGTAACAATTTGGTCTATTTCAGGCTGAGAGAGACCAGACGTGTAGAAGCTAGTCTTTGGGAGGCTTATCGCCAACCCTGAAGCTTCTTCAAATTCTTTCAGCACTTGGAGGACATTCTTCACTGATGAGTCCGAGCCATCTATGAAAATCAGTAAGTCATCTGCAAAGCACAAGTGTGTCAATTTAATTTCTTCACAACGTTTATGATAGTGAATTTTACCCTCTTCAGCCGCTTTATCCAAGCAGACAGATAGACAATTCATAGCTAACACAAATAGGTAGGGTGAAAGCGGATCTCCTTGGCGTAGTCCCCTTTGCCCTTTGAAGTAACCATGAACATGACCATTGAATCCAACCGAGAAGGAAGGTGTGCATACACAGGCTTTAAGCCACCGCAGGTAGAGCTCAGGCACCTCAATCCCTCTCAAACAGCCAAAAATAAATTCCCATCTGACTGTATCAAAGGCCTTCGCAATGTTATTCGTTTTGGACCAGTCTGTGTATGATAACCATTAACTATCTCAGCTGCTAGGAGGGTATTCTCCACAAGGAGTCTACCTTTGATGAAAGCTGTTTGATTTTTTTGCACCAGATCAGGGAGGATAGGTTTCAGTCTAGCAACGAGCAACTTAGAAACAACCTTGTACAAAGTGTTGAGGCATAATATGGGGCGAAAATCAGACACAAGCGCAGCTCCTGGCTTTTTTGGGATTAAGGCGAGTATGGTGGCATTAATTGCAGACGGGAGGAAGCCTGTTTGGAAGAATCTGAGAATGCTGGCAATAACATCCTGTCCTAGTATCCCCCACGCAGCCTTGTAAAAACCTGAGGTGAAGCCATCCGGTCCTGGTGCCTTATTGGCATTTAGTTTAAATAGTGCCCGTTTGATCTCTTCCTCGGTTGGTAGTTTGATCATTGTCTGTTTTGTTTCAGGGGAACATCTATAGGAGATAATACTACGAAACCAAGAAGGTGGAGTGTTGACTGATCGCAAGAGTACTGGAGCAAGAATAGATTTGAAATGATTCACTGCCATCAGGGACATCTCAAGAGGATCATCAACAATGGAGCCAGTAGGAGTGGTAAATGATCTGATTGCGTTAAAAGCATTCCTTATCTGCATAATCCGGTGAAAGTAAGTGGTGTTCAGGTCTCCCTCTTTTAGCCAGTTTATTCTTGATCTTTGCCTGAAATATGACTCTTCTATACTCCTTAAGAATTCCCATTGAGAATGAAGAAGCTTTTCTTGCTGGAACAGGTCTGCTGATGGATTTGTGAGGGCATGAACCTGCACAGAGTGTAACAAACTGTTAGTCTCTCTCACACGGTTCTGAATATCTGAGAAATTCTCTCTCGAAAGTGTTTTGAGATCTCTTTTTAGTGATTTTTGTGTTGCACTCAATGTTGACAAACAGGGTTCCTGAGGAGTTATGCTTCCAGCCAGATTCCAAGAAGATTCAACCGTAGAAAGGAATTTCGGGTGCTTGGTTAAGAAATTGAAGAATTTGAAAGGCTTGGTACCATCAGATGGGAGAGGGGCGAAGAGGTTTAAGAGACTAGGGGAATGGTCAGAGATATCAGGCGCAAGGAAGGATACGACACTATCCGGGTAAAGAGAGAGCCAGACATTGTTTACTAACACACGGTCTAACTTTATGGCAATCGGGTTAAGAGGGTTTTTATTTGTCCAGGTAAAAAGGGGACCTTGAAAACGCAGATCAAACAGTTCAAGTTGCAGGAGACAATCTCGTAGCTCCAACATGCGTGAGGTAAGATGATCAACAGTTGGGTTTGAGTGCTCTGCAGGGTGGGTGATTTGGTTAAAATCTCCAAACAGGACCCAAGGAGCGGCATCCAACATCATATCCTGATGGAGACTAAGAAGCTCACACCAAAGGTCAGTTCTTTCATCACTTAGATTAGGTGCGTATATGGCCGTAAAACAAAAACGGTGACCTCCTTGGATAGATACTTCACAGGTGAGCAAATGCTTGGACTGGTGCAACACGGACACTGAAGCTGGAGCTTTCCAGATAACAACTATTCGACCATTCTCATCAGAGGCGTGATTAGATGTATCGTTCCATCCTAGACATGCAAGGTTCATAACTTGGTTCAAATTTGTTTCTTTTATATGGGTTTCGAGTAGGGCACCAAAAGTAGGCTTATTAATAGCAAGCCAAGTAGCAAAAGGCCGATGTTTATCCTTGTCATTAAGACCTCGGATATTCCAACAAAAAGGTTTTATATACATAGGGAAGGGTTAGGGGTTAATGAGATAGAGGAAGTCCCCCTCGGGTAGGAGACTTAGCCTCAGAAGAGGAGTCAGTGGGTTTAGGAGTGGGGGAGTCTATTACCATATCAGATGGAGAAGTACCGGGGGAAGGGTTTGAGGGGATTGTGTGAGAAGTGGTTTGAGGATTGGAAGAAGAGTGTAGGGGATTAGATGAAATTGGAGTGATGGATTCAGGTAAGGGATTAGGCAATGGTACAGAAGAAACGGGTAACACTTGAGAGAGAACAGCATAAGGATTAGAAACGGTTATAGCTGGGGTGGGTAAAACAGGTGGACAGGAGATTTTTTGTGACTTATGCTTTGGAGTGGAAGGCTTAGGTGAGGTAGGCACATCAAGAGGTGAAGGGTGCAGATTGGTAGTAGGGGGAGAAATTGCAGAAGTACCCGCAGTGTTGACAGAGGAGACAGGGACTTCAGTGAGCTTTCCTTTACCCTTGCTAGCAAACTCAGTTTTTTTTGACACTTCTTTTAATATTGGCTGTTTCTTTTGTGTCCAGGAGGGAGTTACCAAGGGACAGAACTTGACGACATGCCCTATCTCGTGACAGTGAGAGCAGGTAGGCGGGACCCATGGATATTCAACTTCGATGGTAATCACTTCACCATTGTCCCGGACAACTTCTACTGATGAAGGTAAGGGCTCATTTAGATTCCTTTCTACTTTAACATGAGCAACAGACAAACTAACCAGGTTCTTGATAAATTCGTCCATTTCTTTTGGCTCTCCAACTAGACCAGCCACTAAACTAATACCTTTGCGGTGCATCAGGTCAAACGGCATGTTCTTAAGATGGGCCCATATGGGGATAGCATCAAGGTCAGTTGATTCACCCCCAGAGGAGTCCCACTGAGCAACAAGAAACATACACTCTCCGACATACCACATCTTTTTCTCAAGAATTTTTGTTCTCAGGTATTCATTAGGCACACGCACTAACATGGAATTACTAGAGTGGTTGAGATGAATCTCAAGTCGTTTTCCACGCCCCCAAATATGACTTAACACACTCTGGATGTGCTTGTAGGTGGGGAGTCGGCCTTTGAATTTACCCACAATGAAGTCCTTATGAATATATGCACCTTCTTGAAACACAGAGTCAGGGATACTTACTCGAGGTTTCCCAGTAGTAGAATAATCTATTGGGGCTAGCCGGGTGAGTGATCTATCAGCTACACTCTTGAGTTTCTGTGCTAATGTTTGTGAAGCTGGATCCTTAGCCTTTTGCTGTATATTAGCAGATGGGTCAAGGGTTTCAGCAGGAACACTAACAGGGACACTAACAGAGGGGTCAGAAGGATGCGGGGTAGCAGTGGGAGGCAAGGGGGTGGTTACAAGAGGCGATGGGGCAGGGACAGTAGCAATAGGTATGGAGATAGTTTCGCTTAGCTCAGAAGCAGAAGTGGTAGTAACCGTTTGACTTGCAAGCGGGCAATTTAAGTTCTCAACAGCAGGAGGTACTGGAACTGTAGACGAGAGAGATTGAGTTTGAGTAGACACTCCTCCTGGGAGAGAGCCCGTTGAGGAATTCGAGTAGCTAATGTAATGGCGAGCAATCTTTGGTGGCGGAGTACCAAGAAGCCCGTCAGTCTGAGCTACAGTTTTGCCCTCTGCTACAGTACCAGTTTGTGCAGATCTAGGGTTTTGACCCATACTTTTGTAGTAGGAGTTGAGGATTGCTTGCGCCTGAGGATTCACTACCACAGGTGTAGATTTATGATGAGCAGGGAGAGCTAGTATGGTTCTCTCCATGTCTGCAAAAGTGGATTGGTTGACTAGTGGGAAGATTGAAGAGGGAGAAATAGGAGAAAGGGGGGAAAGGGGAGGGAAATCCGAGAAGGAGGGGAGGGGTAAACGGTCAGGAGAGTCTGGGGGGAAGGGGGGGGGACGGGTTGATCTACTCTCAACCGGAGTTGAGGGAGGAGTCTGGCCGGAAGAACGTTCCATGGGGAACCAGCAGTTCGCCATTAAAAAATGAGAGATGAAATCTTTTTAGTTCTATAATAAAAAGATTACTATGTAAATGTTATCAAATGTTATCTAACTGAGTTTGGCTCGGAATTTTTTGGTTCTATAATAAATGTTATCAAATTACTACTAATGTAATGATGTACTATTATGTAAACACACTTATAATTAGTGTAAAAAGGTTTTATTTTTGTGTGTGTGATTACTTAAACATCACGTACTAGTTGGGTCCAACAAACTTCAAGCGCATGCCTATTTCATTACACCATTTTACAAGTTGTCTTCTCCATACGTACAAATTTAATTCTTGGAATAATAATACCAACAACAACATTCTCTTCTATACTATTATACGTTTTACACAAGATTAAAAATATCGTAAAGTACAATTTTGCATACATTTATGCCGGCAATGCTTCACTGTCTTCTGACTCAACGCATGTGGTGGTCAGTGGGTCTGCCCTACTTCTTTCTCCCTCTCTTTTTTCCTTTTTTTTTTTTTTGGTTCCACCTAAACTGATACGTTAACCGACAAAACAATTCCGGTTTAGCACACCTTTTCTAAACGTCACCAGCAAGGGAAAAAAACCGACTCCCAAAAATTCAATTCGAACCGATCCAAAAACCCGGTTTGACACGGTTTCGTTTACTCAATAAAACCCGATCGATTGTATGTAGAATATGATTTATGTGTAGCTAAACCCAAGCAATACATACACATATTTGAGTCTAATGACTCTAACTAAGTTTAGATAAGTTAGATTTACAATATAATCAAGATCCAAACTAAACTTAACTTATGGTCCAATCCGAAAAACATTTAAATTCTAATCGGATTTTAAACATTCCAACCCTAAAAATTTGAAATCCAAATTACTCGAACCAATCCAAACCGAAAATCCAAAGACCTAAACGGCTAGACCTAACCCATCCATACACATCATCAACAGAAGCCTCTAATCCTACGCATTCTCCTCCGTTCACGATAGCAACAACAACCAATCAGGAATGTATAGTGGCTGGCTACTGCTGCTGCCGTCATTAAAGTACGCACGCACTCTAGATGGCTGTCATAGTATTAGTTACAGACGCCATAACACGTGTCGCTCTTCTCACTTATCCACGTCATCATTCTTCTACTTTTGCTATTTTTAGGTTTTCTCAGTCCCCTTCTTCTTCACTTTGTTTAACCATTCCTCTTCTTCTCTGCTAAAATCGAACCGAACTTTTTGAGTTTTGAGTCTCTTCACCGTCCGATTAACCGGAGATGGAGTCGTCCCCCGATCCAGGCGAGTTGGTTGAGTCAGCTCAGCCGAGTTTCTTTGAGTTTCAGAAGCAGGCGTCACTGATGACGAGCTGTAATCTTCTGTGGAAAGAGCTCTCTGAACATTTCACTTCGATGGAGCAGAGCCTGATGAAGAAATCTGAAGCTCTGAAACAGATGATTGAAACTTTAGATAATCAGACTCAGACTTCCATTGAATTGCTTAAGCATCGTGAGGTCACTATAGACCACAGCGTCGAGATCGCGTCGGGGAAAGTCGAGGAACGAGCTAGAGCCGCGTTGGAATCCCTGGAGAAAGCTAGAGACGGTGGTGATACTGCGACGGCGAATGATAATAATGATGATACTGGAGAGGTTGACGACGGCGACGGCGAAGGGATTCTATCGGCGGCGCTGAAATCGATTTGTTTGAAGATGGACGCGAGAGGATTCTGGGGTTTTGTGATTGCGAGGAAGAAGGAATTGGAGAATCTCCGGTCGCAGATTCCGGCGGCGTTGGTGGATTGTGTGGATCCGCCGAAGTTAGTGCTCGAGGCTGTATCTGAGGTTTTTCCGGCTGATAAAAGAGGCGGTGGTGAGAAAGTGAGCAATGATTTTGGATGGGCTTGTGTGGTGATTTTGGAGAGTTTGATTCCAGTTATGGTTGATCCAGTGATGGGGAAGTCGAGGCTGCTTGTAACTCCGAGCGTTAAGGAGAAAGCTAAGGAGATTGCTGAGACGTGGAAGGCGAGCTTGGAAGAGAGAGGAGGGATAGAGAATGTGAAAACACCTGATGTTCATACGTTTCTGCAGCATCTTGTGACTTTTGGAATTGTGAAGAAGGATGATCTTGCTCTTTACAGGAAGCTTGTGGTTGGTTCAGCTTGGCGGAAACAGATGCCTAAGCTTGCTGTTTCTGTTGGTTTGGGTGACCAAATGCCTGGTAACTTTTCTTTGCTACTTCTTGTTTAGTACATAATGTTCAACTTTATGGAAGCTTATGATATTGTTTCATGAGAACTTGTGAGTATTATCTGCAATGGAGAGTGATGGTTTTGGGTTGTTATGGTTTTACACAGATATGATTGAAGAGTTAATCATCAGGGGACAACAGCTTGATGCGGTTCACTTCACTTTTGAAGTTGGTCTTGTACACAAGTTCCCTCCTGTTCCTTTGCTCAAAGCTTATCTGAGGGATGCCAAGAAAGCAACAGCTTTAATCACAGAGGATTCTAACAATCCTGGCCGATCTGCGGTACTTGCCTTCATTTGTGTTTATCTGAAATCAGTTTCAAGTTTTTTCTTTTCTGGATCCGTTGCAGAGGTTTTTGTAAACTGTTTCTTCCGTGGACTCTCTTAGAAATGTGTAAACCTTCTGACAAGTTGTTAATATTTTCCTAGCATCTTGTGGCGCGCAAGGAGCAATCAGCACTCAGAGCAGTCTTAAAATGCATAGAAGAATACAAACTCGAGGAAGAATTCCCTCCCGAGAATCTCAAGAAACGGTTGGATCAGCTAGAGAAGACCAAAACAGAGAAGAGAAAGCCAGCAGCCATTCCCGCCAACAAGAGAACCCGAGCAAGCTACAACGGTCCAATGCCACCAGCGAAAGCAGGGCGTATCACAAACGCATATGTCTCCTCCTTCCCACCTCCCCCACCAACATTCATCAGATCCCCAAGCCACTCTCCTCAGTATGGTGTACCAGCATACACCACATCCCCACCTACCATCTACAACAACAGGAGCCCTCCATACCAATACTCACCTGAGGTGGTTCATGGATCGTATCAAGCTTCTCCAATCAGTTATCCTGTAGCATATGGTACATACTGCAGTACGGTGGCTGCTCCACCCCCTCCAGTTTACCATCCTCACCCGCACCACCAGCACCACCATATTCAGCATGCTTACTACTGATTAGACAATGACAAAGGAAAAAAAGAAGATGGTAAGTAACCAACCACTGATCCCTTGGTGTCTCTGTGTCTACGTTTTGTCTCTACGTCGTTTATTGTAATCTCTCTTTCTTTCAATCCTGAAATTTGTAGCTTAACACTCCCACTCTCTCTGGCTCTGAATTAGTAGTATTCTACCCTCTTGTGTGTTTATTAATTTGAACTATACATATAATCTCTTTACTTTCCTAATGTTTCAATCAACAAACTATTAGTTCAGTACTTAAAGATAGATTCCTCTTTAATCAGAAATGCTCTGTTTGTTACATGTCTTCGCCTTGATTCATTTGCTACCTTCTCTCTGGCAATATAAATGGAGTAGTCCCTTATGCTGTTAGACTCTACTTGGATAAGGCGTTTAGGCCTAAACTTGTACTATTCATTTTGCAATTTCGTATAATGGACTCGAGGAATCAAAGGCAAAACTTGTAACTATGGATTATGTTATGTCTGATACAAATGTACATCACTTTATTTCCCCTTATCCATCCAAATTGCAATGTTTAAAAAAAAAAAAAAAAACCATTTTCTTGTTTGAAAATTCAAGATTTCAAAGTCTCTCTAGCAAAGATTCGTTACAAAAACAACACCAAAAAGGACCGAATTCAATCAAGAAGATGGATTGATTAGTCGTTGGCAGTGGCGAGCTGGAGAGACAAGAGCTCTTCTTCAGGGATCATCTTAATGTGACAATCAGAAGTTGGATACGAAGCACATAGAAGCGCGTAACCACGTTCCACCACATCATCACTCAGCATCCCACCGCTCTGATCCACCGTTCCGTCACAAGCTTAGCCGGACAAGTCATACAAACGCCGAGGTTGCAGTCGTAGGGGACATCAAGGCCTGAGTCAATAGCCTTAGATAGAATCGTCTCGTCCGGTTCAACCTCCAATTCCGTCGTTTTGCCGTCGTGCTCCACCACCACTTTATATGACCGAGCCACGATCCTTCCGGCGGAGCTGAGAAAGTTCCGGCGATTTGTTGTTGCTGAGAGTGTGGCGTTACGGAGTGGGATTGAAAAAGGTTTGGAGAGATAAGGTTTACAAAGAGAGATTGTGGAAGTTTGAGAGAGAGGAAGAGTCGCCATGAGAGACAGAGACAAAAGAGTTCTTGCGTTGAGTGAGAGTGATGAACTATTTGTGGTCTCTACGGAGATAACTTCAGATAACGTTGATGATTTATTCTGGATAGCGGTCTGCATAAGAACCGAACCGAACTACACATCAAACCGGAATTCCTCTTAAATCGTTTTTTCACCCATGCATGGTTTAGAATATACCAGTCGTGAATAGTATTTTACCGAACCTTAATCCAGAAATATTAAGCCATTGAGATTTAAGATTTTCATCGAAGCTCGTCCTCCTCCAATATAATTTGGATTTTAAGGGTTTTAACTCGAAAATAAAGATCTATGAATTTTAGCTCAATTTAAAATAGAAAATTCTAAATTTCAAGAAAAATTAGAAATCATTATTTTATTTTGCCGAAAAAATTAATAATCAATAATATTATTGAAGGAAAAAAAAAAAGGTTGGATATGCTTTAGAAATCAGGAAATTATCGATTAGGTGCAGATATAAGGAATTTCATTATAATATTTTACTAATATGCAGACTTTTATATGTACATATATTTTTCTTAATAACCAATTGATTTTTTGTTTAATAATAAAATTGGTTTTGTGTTAAAGAAAAAGAATTGGTTTTTTTACTCAAGGTCAATAGAACATTGTAAATTCATCGATTTCTTATTCCAGGGTGTATTTGTATTTACTTTATGGATCTAGATAGTTATGGGGTAAACATTAGGTTATGCAAAAATAAAAACTAAACGAATTTTAATAAATCTAACAACAAAATACTTGATAAGTTTTAGAGTAAAATTTCTCATATATATAAAACTAAAATTGATTATATTAATGGAAATATTGATGAAGAGATGATGAGAAATAAAAAAAATGAATAATTTCATTGACTATATTTTTCTCGTAATCTATGATCCAAGAAATTATTATGCTCATGATTCAAATGCTATATATATTTAAAAAAAAAATAGTAAGAGAATATTTTTATTTAGTTACTATAAAAGATCCCAAAAAATTAGTAAGAGATTTTATTTCTTTGTATACAATTTTTTATCAGACTGAAATTAGTAAGAGACTAAAAATTTAGCACATCAGATTGAAAAACTATAGAAAATGAACAAATTAGAGATTATACATGTTATATTACTGTTTGGATTGAATTACAAACATAGATTGTACAAAATAAAACTATAAATAAAATCGTATATTTCAAATTATATTTTAGAATTTTGATATACAAATAAAATTATATCAGTATAATAATGATAATATAGGAAATATATATATTTGATACCATTAATGGAGTAGGATTATCAATATTATTTATTTAATTTATATACATATCTATATTTTTTATCTCAACTACTTATATATTATATTCATATTACCAATTGTCTCGAATGATTACTCGTACCAAAAAAACATAATGATGAGATCGATAGATTTAAACTACTAATATTACCTAAAATAGTTTATAATTCAATTTCTCTATCCAATTAGTTCTTTGAACTGATTATGTTGTTGACAAAAAGAATAAAAAAGTTTGGGATAGAATATTTTTTCACATCTCGAACTAGTTAACTCCTCATAATTACAACATAGATGTGTTGCTAGCATTTTGTCGTCCTTCTGGCATACACTATTAAATGTTTTTTTTTTATCAAATATATTATTAAATGTTTTACCTATAAAAAGACACTAAAATTTTGCTTTTTATTGCAAAAAATTTATCAATCTTGATGTATATTTCTTAATTTTACTAGGTAAGCGGCATGTGAGTTGACACACGAGAAAGTTAAAATTTAGAATAATTAATCTTAATAATTGATTCTATATACATATATTTTCATGTAAGAAGATGAATATATAAAAGCACCATTGCAATTTCATATTTTTCTACTATTTTGTTATTTTTAACTAACTGAATATATATGTTTTCAATAAAATTAATTTATACTACTATTTTATAGTTTATATTACTATTTTGATTGTTAAATTATAAATAGTCATTTCAAAGTAAAAAGATAAATTATATGACTATTTTGATTGAATGACAACATAAATTTAAACAGAATAAAACTGGCTATTTCAAAACATATTTAAAATAGGGAGATTCTCAAAAATAGCACCAAAACAAGTTTATTTTCCAAATTTAGCACAACATCTCTAAAATTCCAAAAATGAAACTATATTTCAAAATAAATCTTTCAAAATAAAATTCAAAATTCAAAATACTAAACCCTACACCTCAAAACTATATCCTAAATGTGAAATTGAGAACCCAAACATAAAAAAAAAAAAAAAATCTAAAAATTAATTTTAAATATTTTAATGTTTCAAATGCTATTTTTGAAAATTTATGGAATGTGTGTTATAGTTATCCATAAAACTTGTTTTAATGCTATTTTATGATATTTCTCTTTAAAATATACTAAAATATCATAGCAAAATTTTCTAGCAAAAGCTATATAGAAAATCATATTTAGAATATACTTAAGTTTTATAATATTAGTAAAAAAATTATTATAGTATTTTGTTCTAACTGAATCGAACAAAAAAATAAATTGAACCGAATCCGAAAACCCGAAACTAAAAAAATGTGAACCGATTTAAATAGAACATAACCGAATGTCCAGGTGGGAGAGTTAAAACCGGAAATAACCGGGAAGAAGATTTTGGTGACCAACCACCGCGTTTTATAAAATCGGAAACATGTGAATGACACCTGTAAAAAAAGTCGTCTTCATCATAACCCATAATCATCATCCCATTCGAGGTTTTCAAGTCCATACGATACGATACGATTCTCTCCATTTTCTTCATAACAACGGATTCTGGTCAAACTGTTGACTTTTTCACACTCAGGTATCATCATCGTCTTCTTCGTCCCATACTTTTCGATTTGCTTGCTTATATACACCTCTACCGATTTCGATTTATATTTTTGTTTTGATCGGCTAATTGTATCGGATTAAGCTTACTCCGTTGTTGAGAATCTAGTGATTTGAGTATTGAACAAACTGGATTGGTGTTTATACATCTGGTGTTTTTGTTAATTGATTCGGATGATTTATTCCTTTTTGGTCTTTTCTCTTTTGTGAATTAAGCAGTGAAGCTTGCTTGAATCATGGCGTGTAGAATTGCTAAAGATGTGACTGAAGTAAGTTCTTCTTCATCTTCACTCTTCAGATTCGAAGGAGTTGCGTTTTTGTTCCATGTTCATGTATTTGACTGATTCTGTTTTACTTTTTTCTTCAGTTGATTGGGAACACTCCATTGGTGTATTTGAACAAAGTGGCTGAAGGATGTGTTGGTCGTGTTGCTGCTAAGCTTGAGATGATGGAACCTTGCTCAAGCGTCAAAGACAGGTTTCTTCTTTTAGTACTGAACTATGCTATGTTTCCTCGTTTCGGTTTTTGTGTAAACCTTGTTTCTTCTTGCAGGATTGGTTTTAGCATGATTTCTGATGCGGAGAAACAGGGTCTTATCAAACCAGGAGAGGTTAATTCTCCAAACCCACTATTTTATGTTGAGGTTTTTTTTTTGGTTTTCGATTGTTTTTAACTTTTTAGTTTGTTCTGTAGAGTGTGCTGATTGAGCCAACAAGTGGAAACACCGGTGTTGGATTAGCATTTACAGCTGCTGCCAAGGGCTACAAGCTTATTATTACAATGCCAGCTTCAATGAGTATCGAGAGAAGAATCATTCTCTTAGCTTTTGGAGTTGAGTTGGTTTTGACTGACCCAGCTAAGGGCATGAAAGGAGCTATTGCAAAGGCGGAAGAAATTTTGGCCAAAACACCAAATGGTTACATCCTCCAACAGTTCGAGAACCCTGCCAACCCAAAGGTACAATACTTAATTCATTAGTAGTTCTGTCTGGTTTGACTGTTTTTGAACTTTTAAGTTGATGAACTTTTACTCTCCAATGCAGATTCACTATGAGACTACTGGACCTGAAATATGGAAAGGCACTGATGGAAAGATCGATGGCTTTGTGTCTGGGATTGGTACCGGTGGTACCATTACAGGTGCTGGGAAGTATCTTAAAGAACAGAATGCAAACGTAAAGGTGAGAGTTCCATCCTCTGATACAATTGGCCTTGTCATCTAAGTGGTGTGTCTTTGCACGGTTTTTCATTTTGTTTCCTCTTCTGTCAGCTGTATGGAGTTGAGCCAGTTGAAAGTGCTATTCTATCCGGTGGGAAGCCAGGTGATTTTGGTTCCTCCACTCCGTTTTCAACTCTAATCATGCATGTTACTCGTTTTTCGGTCTGCCTCAATGTTTCATTGTTTGTATCTTGGAGTTGACTAACACCTGTTGTTTGCTGAACATGATTAAGGCCCTCACAAAATTCAAGGGATAGGAGCTGGCTTTATACCAAGTGTATTGAATGTTGATATTATTGATGAAGTTGTTCAGGTAAGACATCTTTCCAATTTTATTTCACTAATAACAAAACACATTGGATTTGAGAGAGCTACATTTCTGACTTGCCTCCCTCCACCTTTGCTTTCTATAGGTTTCAAGTGATGAATCCATCGACATGGCAAGACAACTTGCTCTTAAGGAAGGTCTTCTTGTAAGTATTTCACATTTCACAATGAATGAGCTTTACCTTGATCACAATTCTGTGCGATGCTACAAATTCCTTTTTGTCCCTTGATCTTTACTTAGATAAGTTGAGACCATTAAGATTCAAAACCTAGAAACAAATGTGGCTTTCACTAGGATCAGTTGTTCATATGGTATCGGGTTAGCAGCAGATTCTCCTTTCATATTAAAAACGGTTGTCTAACAACAAAAGCTAAAAATTGTAGGTGGGAATATCATCTGGTGCAGCAGCAGCTGCAGCAATCAAACTTGCAAAGAAGCCGGAAAACGCCGGGAAGCTGTTTGTGGTAAGCTCTTTGGTTATATTATTATGTATCACCCCAAAGCTAAAAAGCTCTAACAAAACCTAGAAACAAGAAACAAGCAAAGCCACTGTTTCACTTTTAAGTCCATAGTATTTTCATTCTGAAGCTGATGTAAAACTAAATCTGCTGAACTATTCTACAGGCGATATTCCCGAGTTTCGGGGAGAGGTATCTATCGACAGTCCTATTCGATGCAACAAGGAAAGAAGCGGAATCCATGACCTTCGAGTCTTAAAAAGTCTCCATTTCTTCTTAAGAGACGCCAAAAATAAAAGAGATGTTCATAGTTTCTCCTACAGAGAGACTCTTCATCTGCAGTCGCAGTGCGTCTTTACTTCCATCTGTATCTTCTTTTGTGTGACAATAAAAAATTTAAAATGAAACTCCTCTATTTGTTTTGTGAACCACTTTCATTAACAAGCCTTTGTCCATAAGTATCATTATGTTTCATGATCAGAACTAAACCAACATAGCCAAAGCCACGAAATAAGAATCTTTCTGAATTTGAGAGGTTTAAGTATAAAGATTAGGACAATGAAGAAGAAGAAGGTAATGCTCATCTACACAAATCAACAACCTTTCTCAATCTTATCATTGCAATTGCTAAAATTGTACACGCAAATCTGATACCATTATCAATTTCCACAATAATCAGCTGAAGAAATCTTGAACACCTTTACCGATGAACACACGATCAGAGAGCTCAGCCAAAACGAAATTAACAGTGAGAAGAACGACGCTAGAACCAGCGATAACACCAAGCACAACACCAGTCGTTCCCAGAACTTTCTGAAACGCAGGCCACTCGATCTCCTTCACTTCATCCGCCACTCCACTCCAGAACTCGTTCTTCCCTTTCTCTTCCTCCGCTGCTTTCCTCTGCTCCATCGCCGCTTTTATCTCCGCTCCTATAGCACTAATCTCCACCGCCTTATCTCCTTCGTTTCCACTCTCTTCCGCCGGTGATGGTGTCGCTTCTGACTCCGATTCAGATCCAGCTGTATCCCGTCTCTGTTCGATAGCCTTAGCCACAAAATACGACGATTTCTTAAGATTTCTCATCGCCGGAGTTCTAATCTCAGTGTAAATCGGAATAAACACACGGCGAGTTGACGGTGAAGATTTCGTATCCCGGAGACTCCTAGTTATTCCGGTTACCGGCGGCGAGAATTGTGCGGTCAGTGACATTTTTTCGAAATTGGGAATTTTTTTTTAATTCGTTTGTGGATAATTCACATATCTCTGAAGTAATGATCAGATACAGCAATGTGTATAGTAAGAGGTGTTACAACAATGGACCTTTGTAAGCCCACAGGCCCAAATATTAAAATTAGTGAGGAACTACAATTTATTTAATTTGAATGGGATAGAAAATAATTCTCCGGCGAAGACGGAGAAAGTAACCAGAGGAGTGTATCGGCGAAAGCAGAGACGATGAATTTGTGAGTATGTTTCGGATTCAACGAGAGATAACAGAATAACAGTTCGTGCAAGTACTCTCTGTCGGCGGCGACGTCTCTCGTTAAATCTCTAGCTTCCACCATCTCTCTCATCGACCGTCCGAAGTCTCTGTACGGATCCGGTGAATCTATATGTTTCATGATCGCTGTTCCGCCGGTTAATAGTTTTGACACGGCGGCGGAAGTGTCGTCGTTTTCTTCTTCGTCGTCGCGGCGGGTAGATGAGAACAATCCGGCGGGGTTATCGGAACTGTGGCGGCGGTGGAGAGGAGAGGAAACAGAGAGGTGATCGTATAGAGAGTTGAAGTTGTTGATGAACATTGAGGGGGTTTGATGATGATGATGAGATGGAGCGTTGGGGTTTGATACGATGATCGGAGAAGAAGGAATCGACGGTGAGAGAACACCGGAGGAGGAGAAGCAGAGGTGTAGCTTCTTCCTCAGAAAATTCGACATTTTTATTTTTTTTGGGTTGTTTAGGTTTTAGAATCAAATGTGTAAATGTGTGATTAAGGAGGAATGATTAAGACCTTTCTTTTGGTAATGCTTATTTATACATGCAAAACAAATTGTGTTTTATGAACTTAAGAGGAGGTCACGTAGTGAATGCAATCTCCATAACGTAGCTGGATCCAACTCTTTTAAAAAATGTGTTTTTGTAACGCGGATTTTACCAAGTCTTGAAACTAGAAGATGATCATATTCGATTTTAATTTTTATTATCTTTATATTGTTACAAAGATATAAATAGATGTTTAACCTTTTATAAACTGATACTAATCTACCAATAATCTCTACAAGAACATAATCCATCCGTGAACCGATGAAACCGGTTATTGTCTCTTACAATGATCTCTCTCTTTACACTCCCAGAGACGAACTTGAAGAAGCTATGGCAATCTCCGCAGATTCTAAGGTTCTTGGTGATTCGAATGGGAATACCTTGTCGTAATGTCACTAAGCCAAATGCTAGAGCCAATTTCTCACTGTGGTATGCGACTTCCGCTGCTTGTTCTTCTTCCTCCAGATCATAAAGCGAGAGTTTTAAGTCGGGCTTGTATCCTGAAGCCTCCATTTCATTCCTTAGCTTGGTCAGCATTGTCTGAATCTCTTTATTCATTATGTGGGATCTCTCCTTGGCTTGGAATGCATGGATTTGGTTCTTCACTGTGATCCAACTGTACCCGGCTCCTTTCTTGATCCCTACGCCTTTCATTTCTTCTCTTACGGTGTTCGCTTCCGCCCACCTATTATTGATCAGTGATCATTTAGTTAGATTACAAGTAACCAAAGACAATGTAAAATATTGGTAATGCTCAGACAGGCTTCTTATTTATGTAGTCTATTTGAAATGCTTTAGACTATGATTCCAACCTAGGAAGATTAATGAAACATCCAAACTCTCAATAGAATTCACTTACCTCCCAGCTGCTGCAAACGTATTGGAAAGCAGAACGTGGTTGCCTGAATCTTTAGGATCAAGTTTGAAAAGGCTCTCAGCTGCTAGTATTCCCAGGTGTGGCTTACCATGCATCCGACAAGCATTCTGAAGAGCACCCCAGACTGAAATCGTCGGTTGAATTGGCATTTTCTTTATGAATTCATAAGCCCGTTCTACCATTCCCGCTCGCCCTAACATGTCCACGATGCATGAATAATGCTCAGCCCCTGGCTCAATGCCATAAGTACTCTTCATCGAATCAAATATCCACATACCATTTTCCACAGCCCCTGCTCTACTACAAGCGGAAAGCAAGGACACAAACGTCATATAATTTGGAGTCGGACCGCATCCACGTGGTGCCATTTCTTCAAATAACGCCAATGCCATATCAACCTGACCCTGATGAGCATATCCTCCAATCAGTGAGTTCAGAGTCACTAAGTTCTTCTCAGGCATCTCATCAAACGCATGTTCTGAATCTTCTATGCATCCGCATTTTCCATACATATCAACGAGGGCACTCCCAACAAAGAGAGTCCTTTCAACACACGCCTTCACAGCGTGACCATGTATAGATCTTCCCAACTCAAGACCTGCCATACCAGCACACGCACTCAGAGCACTTGAGATCATATAATCAGAGGTCTCAACAATATCCTTCCTTGAACGTAGATATAACAGAGACGCCTTCTCATCCTCATGATTCTGCACATAAGCAGCAACCAATGAGCACCAAGAAACAGCATTCTTTGCTCCCATTTCAGCAAAGACAATCTCACTGCAAAGAATCTGTTTACACTTCCCATAGAAATCAATCAACCCATTGTACACTGAAACATCTGAATCAAACCCAAATCGGAACACAAGCCCATGCAACTGCTTTCCTAGATCCAAATGTAACCCATCAGAACAAGCATTAAGGAAACCACAAAAAGTAATCGAATTTGGCTGCCCACCAATCCTTCTAAACTCTATAAAGGCTTCAATAGCTTCCCTAGGCTTTCCATCAATCACAGAGTTAGTTATGTAAGCATTCCAAGTTTCACAGTTCCTCTCAGGAATTTCGTCGAACAACTTCCGTGCATCATCTCTAAGCCTAGTCTTGCAATACATATCGAAAGCACTACACCCAACAAACACATCAAGTATCCTTCCACACTTCACAGCAAGCCCATGAATCTGTTTCCCAGTTACGGGTAAGCGCAAAGAACCCACAGCTTTAAAGGCACAAGGGAAAGTGAAATCATTTGGAACAACACCTTCTC
Organism: Camelina sativa; assembly: GCF_000633955.1. NCBI lineage: Eukaryota > Viridiplantae > Streptophyta > Magnoliopsida > Brassicales > Brassicaceae > Camelina > Camelina sativa. The sequence goes on from NC_025696.1 coordinate 18,779,663, forward strand.
GTCGCATTTCGAAGAATTCAAACAGAGCGGTGGAGAAGTGACCGTTATTAACGAGTCCAGAGACAAGCGAGGTCCAAGAGACGACGTTCCGAGCAGGCGTGAGACGGAGAACGATTCGAGCTGATTCGGGATGGTCGAGTTTTGAGTATAAGCTGATGAGGTAGTTCGCGAGAAACGGTGGAGGCGGTGAATCGAGGGTTTTGACGATTCTCGCGTGGGCGACGCGACCCAAACGCAAGGAACTCGTGGAGATTGCGTTCTTGAGAAGTAACCCAAGTGCGTCCGCGGAGAGGAGGCTCATCACTGACGCCGGCGATCGGAAAGGTCATAGCTTTCACACTTTTCAGACCGGTGAAGAAGAAGGAAACAACGAATGGCATAATGGTAATTTCATATATTCACTGGGCGAAGAAGTATCAATCAAAGGGTATAATAGTAATTTGCGCTCGCGTCTGATTGAAAGAGAGTAGTATATAAAACGAATGAATCGAACAGTTTTGTAATCTTCTCCTCTCTTGTTGTTGAGCTCTTTAAGATCGGCCTTACTCTGTTCTCGACTCGAGTCCCTAAAGTTCGTATCTTTATTTGTTGTTTTCTTCGATTCAACTTTTAATTTGTTAATTTGTGTAGTTAGGTTTTGTCTCCAAAGCTATTGTTACAAATTGTATAATTCACCTTTGTTTTGTGTATTTTTTTTGGTGCTTTCTCTATCGCAGGAATTAGGGTTTTTTTTTTTTTGGGTCTGCTTCGATGGATATGGAAGAAGAGATGTGTCAAACTCCTCATGGGTAATTCAAATTCAATTCACTCGTTATAATTTATCAATTTGTTTACACTTCTTTATATGGTTTCTGTCTGCATTGATTATATCTTTAGATTGAGACATATGATCAATGTCGTTTAATTTGGGAATAGATAAGCATATTAAGGGGGCTTTAACAATTAGTAAAGTCATGTTGTTTGATTCAGTTACATTTATGATGAACTTTGCACAGATTTGATGATGAATCAGTTCCAATGAGTAAGGAGACTGAACCAGTCCGGGTGGACAAAGAGGACTTTCAGGAAAACGGATTCCACAAGGAAGGTGATGGTGATCATGAGAAGTTAAATGGTAACAGAAGCTCCTTGACTCCCAGAGGAACTGATTTGAATCAACACCCGGCGATTCCGCCGGCTTCTAGTGGTCAAGGTTTGCCATATGCACCTGTGGATTTCCCTAGCCCTGGTGATGTTTGGAGTTGGAGAGTTGGGAAGAGAGTGTATAACACCGGGTTCCATAAGGATCGGTTTCTTATTCTCCCGGAGAGGCTTAGGGTAAAGAATGCACCCAAATTTTTCGCAGGCAAAAACACTCTTTCTCGTTATCTTGAAACGAGGTTTCCTGATACGGATGTTAATTCATTCTATGCATCTTTTACTTGGTCTATTCCGGCTTTGTCTCAGCCCACTAATAGAGGTATATATTAATGCTCTCTTCTTCTTTTGCATCAGCCATGAACACATGAATGATGTTCCCTTTTCTTTTCTATGTGTGCAGTTGATGATGCGTCTTTGTTTGAAGAGACATCCAAAGAAGGAGAGAAACAAGATGAGATTGCTGAGGATGGTGAAAAAGAAGGAACAACTTCACGTTACAGCCAGAGGAAGAGAAAACTGGTGAAGCAGGCACAGAGTTATGAACCTGTTGCAGGAAAAACTAAAGCAACACCCAGTAAAAAGAGAGTTACAACAACTTCTGCAGCCACCAAACAGAATTCAGCTCGGCAATCCTCCTCGAGACGCTCCACAAGACAGCAACAAGGCGATGTGGTTGACTTGGACGAAGATGCAAAGAAGAACGGTAAGAGAATGAAGAAACGCAGAGGTAACTCTGCAGAGGAAGAAGTAGAAAAATCGGTTCCTCATATCTATGTTTCTCCCATAAACGGTGTCCTTGCAGTCTCTCACGCTCCTGTGGATATAAACCCTGAAGAGTTTGACAGTTATCTCAACTCTCTAGATAACCTTCTTCAGCAACAGCCTTCAGAAGCGGGACAGGAGTCTTCATCATCTCTTCCCGTTAGTGAGAGCTCTCCAGTGAAACAACATGAATGGGCAGANCAACACCTTCTCGTCGCATTTCGAAGAATTCAAACAGAGCGGTGGAGAAGTGACCGTTATTAACGAGTCCAGAGACAAGCGAGGTCCAAGAGACGACGTTCCGAGCAGGCGTGAGACGGAGAACGATTCGAGCTGATTCGGGATGGTCGAGTTTTGAGTATAAGCTGATGAGGTAGTTCGCGAGAAACGGTGGAGGCGGTGAATCGAGGGTTTTGACGATTCTCGCGTGGGCGACGCGACCCAAACGCAAGGAACTCGTGGAGATTGCGTTCTTGAGAAGTAACCCAAGTGCGTCCGCGGAGAGGAGGCTCATCACTGACGCCGGCGATCGGAAAGGTCATAGCTTTCACACTTTTCAGACCGGTGAAGAAGAAGGAAACAACGAATGGCATAATGGTAATTTCATATATTCACTGGGCGAAGAAGTATCAATCAAAGGGTATAATAGTAATTTGCGCTCGCGTCTGATTGAAAGAGAGTAGTATATAAAACGAATGAATCGAACAGTTTTGTAATCTTCTCCTCTCTTGTTGTTGAGCTCTTTAAGATCGGCCTTACTCTGTTCTCGACTCGAGTCCCTAAAGTTCGTATCTTTATTTGTTGTTTTCTTCGATTCAACTTTTAATTTGTTAATTTGTGTAGTTAGGTTTTGTCTCCAAAGCTATTGTTACAAATTGTATAATTCACCTTTGTTTTGTGTATTTTTTTTGGTGCTTTCTCTATCGCAGGAATTAGGGTTTTTTTTTTTTTGGGTCTGCTTCGATGGATATGGAAGAAGAGATGTGTCAAACTCCTCATGGGTAATTCAAATTCAATTCACTCGTTATAATTTATCAATTTGTTTACACTTCTTTATATGGTTTCTGTCTGCATTGATTATATCTTTAGATTGAGACATATGATCAATGTCGTTTAATTTGGGAATAGATAAGCATATTAAGGGGGCTTTAACAATTAGTAAAGTCATGTTGTTTGATTCAGTTACATTTATGATGAACTTTGCACAGATTTGATGATGAATCAGTTCCAATGAGTAAGGAGACTGAACCAGTCCGGGTGGACAAAGAGGACTTTCAGGAAAACGGATTCCACAAGGAAGGTGATGGTGATCATGAGAAGTTAAATGGTAACAGAAGCTCCTTGACTCCCAGAGGAACTGATTTGAATCAACACCCGGCGATTCCGCCGGCTTCTAGTGGTCAAGGTTTGCCATATGCACCTGTGGATTTCCCTAGCCCTGGTGATGTTTGGAGTTGGAGAGTTGGGAAGAGAGTGTATAACACCGGGTTCCATAAGGATCGGTTTCTTATTCTCCCGGAGAGGCTTAGGGTAAAGAATGCACCCAAATTTTTCGCAGGCAAAAACACTCTTTCTCGTTATCTTGAAACGAGGTTTCCTGATACGGATGTTAATTCATTCTATGCATCTTTTACTTGGTCTATTCCGGCTTTGTCTCAGCCCACTAATAGAGGTATATATTAATGCTCTCTTCTTCTTTTGCATCAGCCATGAACACATGAATGATGTTCCCTTTTCTTTTCTATGTGTGCAGTTGATGATGCGTCTTTGTTTGAAGAGACATCCAAAGAAGGAGAGAAACAAGATGAGATTGCTGAGGATGGTGAAAAAGAAGGAACAACTTCACGTTACAGCCAGAGGAAGAGAAAACTGGTGAAGCAGGCACAGAGTTATGAACCTGTTGCAGGAAAAACTAAAGCAACACCCAGTAAAAAGAGAGTTACAACAACTTCTGCAGCCACCAAACAGAATTCAGCTCGGCAATCCTCCTCGAGACGCTCCACAAGACAGCAACAAGGCGATGTGGTTGACTTGGACGAAGATGCAAAGAAGAACGGTAAGAGAATGAAGAAACGCAGAGGTAACTCTGCAGAGGAAGAAGTAGAAAAATCGGTTCCTCATATCTATGTTTCTCCCATAAACGGTGTCCTTGCAGTCTCTCACGCTCCTGTGGATATAAACCCTGAAGAGTTTGACAGTTATCTCAACTCTCTAGATAACCTTCTTCAGCAACAGCCTTCAGAAGCGGGACAGGAGTCTTCATCATCTCTTCCCGTTAGTGAGAGCTCTCCAGTGAAACAACATGAATGGGCAGAAGCTCGAATGAAGCTTTCATCGCTTCTTGAAAAAGATTTATTTTCCTTGTTCATGTCTAATGAAGCTGTGGAGATAGCAAGCTTGGCCACTAAACTCAAGAAAGATCCAATCCTTTCAGCTGAAGAAATAGTAAGGTTGAAGCTTATCGAAGAGATTCCTACTTTCAGCGATGTTTTTCAGGAGAACAAAAGCGTGATACAAGATGCAAACAGGTTCTTCTCGGCTCTCGAGCTTAACAAAGGCAAAGTCGCATCACTCAAGTACGAATACAGCGACCTAAAGGAGAAGCTAGGAAATATCCAAACAGAAGTCGATACAAACACCGAGACAATCCGTGAAATCGACGAGCAAATCACGCAGCTTCAAGCTAAACGGACAGAGCTGACCCGATGCAACGGTAATAAGGAGAAAGAGAAGGTTGATCTAAGCTTTGGCCAGAAGATGGTTGCAAACTCAATACCTAAAGTGGTACAAGAAGTTCAAGCAGCTAACTTGAAGAAACCTGATTGGGAAATGAAGAAAGACAATGCTCTTAAACGTGAAGCAGAGATCCTTGATAAATTCTCTTCTCTCAAAGGATTCTATTTCTAAACCATTATAGGGTTATATACTTGTGAACTCTTGAAACGTGCAAAAAAATTTACTCTTTTGTCCATTTCCATAAACTCTCTGCAACTCTTTAAGTTAAACCATTACAAAGATCTTAACTTTGATGCAATTAGACTAAAAAGATCTTAACTTTGATGTCATTAGATTAAAAAGTCAAGATTTTTCTGATTTTCAGAAACAATCATATGATTACAAATCACATTTAGATTACTAACTAATGTACAAGCACTATCAAATCACTACCGTTGTCTTCTTCTTCTTCTTCTTCAATCTTAGGCACCGTGACAATCAATTCACCATCGCCGTCGCAGTCAACGGTGACGAGATCAGGCCTAGTTGATTCCGGTAGCCTGAAACGCCACACGTCAAGCTCAAGCTCATTAAGAGACAAACCAAGAGACGATGAACCATTGGTTCTCACTAGTATTTTGGTCACACCAGGATGAATCTCCACCATGTAAGCCCTCACGCCACCTCCTCCTCCGTTGGTTTCCGCGACGAACCTGAAACAGTCAGGATTCTCTTGAACGGCCACGTCAGCGTCTGACTTCAAGGGCAGCTCTAGAACACGGCTGAAGATATGTGGGAGACGTCGGAGCTTCTTTCCGGGTTCAAGAGGAGCGTGATGATGGATGAGAATGTTGTTTCTGGGTGAAGGGTGGATTCTCATATTTTTGGGGTTTGTGAAGAGTGATAAGAAGCGATTGGGTCAAAACTAATAGGAGGAGCAAAAAGATGATGAAGGAATCTTATAAAAGAAAAAAAGTGATCACCTTTTTTTGTTTTGTGGGAATCAAAAGTTTTTGCCAGAAAGCTACGGCTCTGTTTATAGTCTTTGTTAGCTCTCTATCACTCTTAAGATCTTTTGATTTTATTATGATCAAAGAGATTTTGGGATTAGGCAAATTAAGTGATGATGATTAAGAAAATGGATAAGCAAATTTGGTTGACTAAACAAAACAGAAGTTGCTATATTTGTAGAAGCCAAGAGATGGAATAAAGAATCTCTCCTCTTTATGACAAGAATTCAAGACAAAAAGAATGGCTCATTCTTCTTGCAGATTACGTGTGGGTTTATGTTTATTGTTTTTTTGGTCATCACTTTTTGTGTGATTTGGTCTTATCTTTTGTTTACAGTTTTTACAAGTTTATGAGTTATGACAACTTTTTTTTTTTTGTAAGACTTTTTTTTTTTCCAAGTATTTTCATATTATATAGAACAGAGGGGGTTACATATTACAGGGCAGTGGAAAAAACTCCACTAAAACACAACCAAACTGCTAAAAATTAAAACAGTAAACTGTAAGTTACATCAGTAGAAACAGCATAATCAACTACTAATTCAAACCGATGCAAAATATGAAGAACCAAGGAGATCTCATAACTCTCTCAATAAGGCCATACTTCCAATCTGAGACTGTAGTTGATCTTATAGCTTCCATCATATGCTTGAGTTATGAGAGGTTCTTACACATCAAGCTGCATCCTTCAGAGACTTAGTAACCGAGAAGCTCGATCTTTTGCTGACTACTTCAAGTACTAAGAAATTACGACCCAACTAACAAACTATTGGCCCAAAGTAAAGAAACAACTAGCCTTATTAAACATAGGTGACCCAGAGGACAGATAAGATCAAACGATGATAGCATGAGTAATTAAACACGTGCACCATACACTGCATTCAAGCCACGTGTAAGCATATCCTTCACTCAATGATGACTCTTTGGATTATTCGCTCAGGAAGAAGATTCCGACCGTCGAGAATTGACGTCGGAGAAATATCCGACCATCAGTAAACCAAAGTGAATTCACCCGAGAAAAACATTTATCCAATTCGTAGACATCTCGACTTTATCATGAATCAGTGAAGAAATCTTAATCTGAAATAAGATCTAGAGGAAAATTTTACCAATAAATCGCCAAGCAAAACCCAACGCCTTCAATTCCACCATATTTCTGTCTCTTCTTTAACTCGGCATCAAAGACCACTGCATCACATCTGATTTCTAAACAGATGAAGAGCTCCATCGCTAAAATTGAAAACCCGAAGTCAGGCGGACATGACCTACATAGATGCATAATCACTGCTTGCTCTTTTTCTCTAGACTTTTCTATTTTATCTTCATGCCAAATATCACCATAACCATCTTGCCCACATCAGAAACCCAAAGTTGGACACACCGAAATAACAAAAACTAAAACACGGCAACGGTATAGCCGTAACGTAAGCCGGCCAACTTCTGTTAAATGAACCAAAAGCTGCCGAACAGAGAGCCGGCCAATTTCTGTTGAAAGAACCAGAAACTGCCGGACGGAGAGCCAGCCAAACTCTGTTAAATGAACCAGAAGTTGCTGGAAGGATAGCCGACAATCTCCGCTACTGAAGCCGGAGATGCCATACCCGACTAAATCAGGAAGTATAACAATCAACGGCAACAAAGTTACCGTGATAGAAACTGGACAGCGCCGGAGAGAAACTAAAGCTAGACATCGTCGCGATAGCTGACGGACAGACGCCAGAAATATAAACCGGATGGCTAAAAAAGAAGAACAACCTACTCTCTCTCTCTAAAGGATTTGAGAGAGAGAAGAGAGAGAGGTTTTTTTTTTTTTTGTAAGACTTATGACAATCATTTTTGAGAAAAATAAATGAATAGAAAAAGAGAAAGTGCAAGGTTTGTGAGAAAATTTAGTAATAAACAACCACGAGGTGGTGAGCTACTGGTTCTAGTTTCGACTAGTGGTTTTCGTTTGATAGAAAAGTCACTATGTTGTCTAGACCATAGATCAATTTTATCCAAATGTAGAATTGCTCATCTTTATTCTTACTGTCAGAAACGTATATACTCTTATGTTTGAAAGAATAATTTCCGGACAAAAAATTAAAATTACACAATAAAATTGTTTTATATATTATTCAAATCAGTAACTAAAAACAGCTTTAAATTTTAAAAACATGAGACTGATATAAGGCGAACAACAAAGCTTTAGATAGCACACATGGTTACAGGAAATCAATCAATTGAAGCAGAATTTTTCAGAAACAAAGCTGCAGACATATTAGCAAAGACACATTTTCAGAACCAAATGACTTTTGTCTCTTATTAGTCATTACTACTCCCTCCGTTTCAAATAGGAGATTTTAGTTAAAACAAGTAAATTAAGAAATAATTATTTTTAAAAAGTTTAACTAATCATAAGCAATACTGCATAATATAAAATATAAAATTAAAGTTGCATAAAAAATTAGAAACATTCTATATTATGGAACAAAAATATTTTTTTAAATATCCTATATTATGAAACGGTGAGAGTATGTTCCAAGTTTTCTCGTAAATATCTTCCATGACGATTACGCTCACATCTAATCAATGCAAGCTGCTGTTTTTTTTTTTTAAATGTGTAGCTAAAAACAATATTAGAAATATACTTTAATATCTAATTAAAATAACTTAACTATAATAAATCCAAGAAACAATACAATGCAGAATATAATAAGTAAGAAAATAAAAATTTAATTACCGAAAAAAAACTTTTAAAATTCCTATAAAACAGTTTAAAAGGACAAAAAAAAAAAAAAAACTCTACACATCCTCATAAACCTGAGTATAAAATATAATTACCGAAAATATTGAAATGATTAAATCATGCACCGTCCGATACACTCAACCGCCGTCTCCGCCGCAGATACCATTCTGGAGAAACTCTCACACTGCAAAACACTCAACAACGTCAAGCAACTCCACGCCCATATCCTCCGTACAGGAAACGACCACAACCTCAACTCCATTCTCTTCAACCTTTGTATCTCTTCTTTCTCTATCAGTCTCAGCAACGCTCTCTCACTCTTCTCTTCCATTACCCCTCCTCCGGAGTCACTAGAGTTCAATCCTTTTCTCCGTGATCTCTCTCGATCCAATGAACCCAGAGCGACGATTCTATTCTACCAGAGGTTTAGACATGCTGGTGGTCGTCTTGATCAGTTTAGTTTCCCTCCGATTCTCAAAGCTGCTTCTAAAGTCTCGGCCTTGTTCGAAGGTATGGAGACTCACGGCGTTGCCTTCAAGATTGCGACTTTGTCTGACCCGTTTGTAGAGACTTGTCTTATGGATATGTATGCGTCTTGTGGTAGAATTAACTGCGCTCGTAACGTGTTCGACGAAATGTCTCATAGAGATGTTGTTACGTGGAATACTATGATTGACAGGTTAGGATCATAAACATAGTGCGATATAGTTTTAGTGTTTACTTATCTTTCTCAAAAGTTTTAAACTTCAAGCTTGTTTATAGGTATTGCCGATGCGGTCTTTTAGACGAAGCCTTTATTCTTTTTGAGGAGATGAAGTGTTCTAATGTGTTGCCAGATGAGATGATTCTTTGTAACATTGTGTCCGCATGTGGTCGTGCTGGAGATATGAGATATAACAGAGCCATTTACGATTTTTTGATAGAGAATGATGTTAGGATGGATACTCATTTGTTGACTGCTCTTGTTACTATGTATACTGGAGCAGGCTGTATGGATATGGCAAGGGAGTTTTATAAGAAGCTTTCAGTGAGAAATTTGTTTGTTTCGACAGCCATGGTTTCTGGGTATTCAAAAGCTGGGAGACTCGACGATGCCCGGGTTATATTTGACCAAACGGAAGAGAAAGACTTGGTGTGTTGGACCACAATGATCTCAGCTTATGCTGAAAGTGATCATCCTCAAGAAGGTTTAAGAGTTTTTGAGGAAATGCGTCACTCTGGGATAGAACCTGATGTAATTACCATGTTCAGTGTTATATCAGCTTGTGCGAGCCTTGGTACTCTGGATAACGCGAAATGGGTTCATTGTTACACGCATCTTAACGGGTTTAAGTCAGAGTTGTCAATAAATAATGCTCTCATTAACATGTATTCAAAATGTGGAAGTTTGGATGGTGCAAGAGACGTGTTTGGGAAGATGCCAACGAGGAATGTAGTGTCATGGAGCTCTATAATCAATGCCTATTCTATGCATGGAAAAGCCAATGATGCGCTTATCTCATTCGCCCGGATGAAACAGGAAAATGTCGAGCCCAATGCTGTTACTTTTGTAGGAGTTCTCTACGGTTGTAGCCACTCAGGACTAGTTGAAGAAGGTAAAAAGATCTTTGCATCAATGACTGATGAATACAATATTACTCCAAAACTTGAGCATTATGGATGTATGGTGGATCTCTTTGGTCGAGCTAATCGCTTACAAGAAGCTCTTGAGGTTATAGAATCAATGGCAATGGCGCCTAATGTAGTGATATGGGGATCATTGATGTCAGCTTGTACAGTCCATGGCGAACTTGAGTTAGGTGAATTTGCAGCCAAACACATCCTCGAGTTGGAGCCTGATCATGACGGGGCTCTTGTATTATTGTCCAATATATACGCTAGAGAACAGAGATGGGGCGATGTACGGAAAATAAGACGTGTTATGGAGGAAAAGAATGTGTTCAAGGAGAAAGGTCTTAGTCGGATTGATCTAAACGGGATAGCACACGAGTTTCTCATTGGTGACAAGAGGCATAAGCAATCAGATGAGATTTATGCAACGCTAGACGATGTTGTAAGTAAACTCAAGTTAGCCGGTTATGTTCCACACTCTGGTAGCGTTTTGGTGGATGTCGAAGAGGAAGAAAAGAAGGATTTGGTTCTATGGCATAGCGAAAAGCTCGCGCTCTGCTTTGGGTCTGTCTGATGAATAAGGAAGAAGAAAAAGAGAGAATCTCGTGTGGTGTAATTAGGATAGTAAAGAATCTGAGGGTCTGTGAGGATTGTCACACGTTCTTCAAGCTCGGCTCCAAAGTGTATGAACGAGAGATCATAGTGAGAGATCGAACTAGGTTTCCACCATTATAAAGACGGTCTATGTTCTTGCAGAGATTACTGGTGAGTAGTTTCTATTTTATAGTTATGTACATACTAACTAATCTAAGTTTCTTAAGTTCCATTCAAATTTATTTTAGACTAGCACAAAAGTTATGTTTACTAGTGGCGTTTCATATCATGAGACATGAGACTTTAACCTTTGTAAAAGTCAGAGCCTAAAGCCAAAGTTTTTTATACTGTGATCACTCTTAAGTAACAATATAGGGTTCCAAACAATCTTCTCCAGAGATTACTTATTCAATTTTTATCGTATTTTACATTAGCCAACTCTAAACGAAGATAATGAGAAAAAGATGAGTACACATGTACAAATTACGTGGTATTAGATCTACCGGACTTCTTGGACGTCTTCGGCGACAACTCACCGGACCTCCTCCGTAGCATCTGTCTCATGCCGTCCGCCACAAGTTCTGCCGGGTTGGCGTTAAACTTGCCACAAAACGACACGTGAGCATTAACAGCTTCCTCCACCGTCGTCGTCTTCGGACTACGGCTGAATTCATCACTCACCGCCTCGGAGCAAAGCCCACAAAGCCATTTCCCGGCGAAGTTAGCTTTGACTTGACTAATGTAGTGTTGTGTACAATCTTCAGTTAAGCTGCAACATTCACACGTCACTGATTCAATCTCCATTATTGGACCAATCTATCTATCTATAGCTCCAAAACAGAAAGAAAAATTTTCAGAATTTATGATTCTCTATGGAATACTTCGTGGATATGAGAATATATGTTGAACACCAAAGGTAAATTTTAGTTATATACACGTAATAATACACATGTTGCATGGTGGGGTTTAGATGTTGGCTCTACATTTGGAACAATAAATAATATATATTCTAGAGAAATTGAGAAGTAGAGGAAATGCATTATTAACACCTTGCAAATACATTATTAGTAATCGAGAAAAAGAAGTACATTATCATAAAATCAAAACATAAAGTTATTTCTAATGACCCTAGAGCTCTTTCAACTAACGCATGCACCACATAATTCCTCGATCTCAAGTTGGGGACAGCTAGAAGGATAAACTCAATCCGAACTTTGAAAACAATATACGATTTCAAAACCAAAGAAATCGTAGGTTGTGACTTTTGATATGATATGTTTTTAGATGTATTTAGTCCACGTTGATGAAAGTATTTATTGTAGGATACCAATGTGTGTGTAGAACTATAGATAAATAAAAAGATTTGATATAAACAAAAACTAAGGGAGGGCAAGAAGTCGCAATAATTGGCTCCATGTTCTAAGGGACATAGGATTGTGATTTGTGGAAATGGAGACAAAGGTGGTCTTGTTCAAGGGGTCCCCTTCTACCATTATTTGATGATCTTCATTTCATGCACATATCAATTAATTAATAACTAGTACTATATAACTTATGAACATAACCTACAAATTCATTATGATACAAAAAATGCATTCAATAGAAATTTATGGCTGTTCTGCAAAACCAGTTATATAGATGGCCGCCGAAAGATGCAATCGCGCACATAGGTTCTAGTAAGAATTGGACTGGTTTTGTAGAGTTTGCAGAATCTTTTTTTTTTTCTTCTTGTCAATCACACATTTTAAAATAAGAGAATCACTAGTTAGAATAATAAAAAAGTAGGTATTAGTTAATTTCGATTATCATTTTTGCTTTGACTTCTCTAGACATTTGTTTGAGTCTTGCTAGAAAGTGTCTTCCAGGTTTCAGCCATATATAAATTGCTTGTCTACAATTTCCACATCATACATTCGTTCTTTCTATTGGTTGCATTATAGGATTATCACTATACACTAATGTATAATAAAAGAAAAAATACCATGACGAATAGACGATTTACAAGTTTGCAGCATAAAAATAGAGGAAGACATTGTTGCTATTTAGAAAGACGACAAATCCCTTCATAAAATTACCGGCAACATTGTTTTTGTTTTTGATAGAGACAACACACTGCGAAAAAGATTAGAGTGAAACATTAACATTTACGGTAGCGGACAAAGCTTATATTTAGAAATGGTGACTAAAATAGCAACAATACATGTGTTACTGACTGAGATAACAATTTGTACTCATACAATGCATGTGTTTGTGTAATAGCAATCGTACTCCCTCGAGATTTTAAGTGATGTTTTAGACTAATATACATTTTTTTAAAATATTACTACAGCCTATCGCTCATAACTTTGTACCTTAATATCAACACACCAACCAAAAGAACTAGTCAATTATATTTTGAAGAAAATTAAGGAAGATAATTAATACGTTTTGCATTCAAACATATATCACTTAAAGTAGAACATTCATTTTGACCAAGTTTAATATCAAATGGAGGGAATATGCGTTGTAATTCTTTTCTTAAATACAACAGGCCAAGATCAAATAAACCAAGACACCAAGTAAATAAATATATAACACGACATATCTATTGAAAGAGTTGGTTATATTATATCAAAAACGACGCGTCTGATTAACTCGTTTGTAACAACAAAAAAACGTGCAAAGAATGATAACTTGATGATGTTATATAAAGTTATAAACATATCACGTATTTCAACCATGTTCTAGAAAATTATGTTCAATATTGCATAAAGCAAAGAGATACAACGTAACACACTCTTTGCACTACAAACCAATACACTGCGATTTTATAGAGAGACTAAAAACAAATATGTTCTTTAGGCCAAAAGCTTTATGGGTAAAATAAGTCAGTATTTTGTAAAGATTGTGATGTACGAAGCTGTCGAAAGGATGGCGAGTAGAGGGAACGAGAACTTGCTAGAACTCCTATCAGATGATGACTTGTCTCCTGCTGGGACTGTTTTTGATCCATGTCCATGTTCTGTTCATAGATATAATTATGTCAAAATAGATACGATACGATTAGGTTCCATATTTAGTTAATTATTTCATTACCTGAAGTTGCATGCGAATTATTCGAAGAACCACCTGAAAATGATAAAACTCCTAATGCCTGAGAGACTAAAGAAATCGAAAAGATGAATTTAATGGGAAGTGCGAGTCTTTATCTTTACCATTGCAGCGACTAGCAGGAGGAGTTTGAACATGACAAGCGTTAGGCAAAGCAAGAGCTTGTGTCTCGTTAACAAACATTCCAAGTTGAGAACCTGCACCTTCGAGAACTAGACACAAACACTCAGAAGAATACCGGACAACATGAGCCAACTGATTACAACATTGTTGAGACGGAGAAGAAGTGTTCTGAGTGATGAAGCCGAGGCATGGCGCCATGCTGATTAGGACATCCGTGCAACTCGACGACTGCGAAGAAACTATCGACATCACTGCCATTAACGCTATAAACAACACTAAACACATTCCAGGTTTCATGTTGTTTCAAAAAATCTCTCAAGAATTTGTTTTAAATTTTAGTTTGTTTGTGTATAATGGTTAGTGTTTGAGTCTTTTGTAGGAGGTACGTAAAGAAGTTGAGGCCGCAAGAAAAAGACGAAAAACAAGGATGTGGCTCAATTTGCATGACCAAACTTTTTCAAACACCTTGTGAGAGAATTTGATTACGTTATTGTGACTGGTTTTTTTAACAATGATCTTTTCTAATTGTTTTGGTGATTATATAAACTTTTTCATAGTATTTTATTAATAATACAAATTACGGGCCCTACTTCTAGCTATCATTTAAAAGCCCACCAGATCAAAAGCAATCTATGTCACTAGCCAACTCAGCAGCATCAAAAAAATTCAACGCAGGGGCAAGCTTTTTATTTCCCGCCAGCCACCATCGTTATATACTCCTCCGTCACTACGACTCAGCCAAAGCTCTGTAACTAACTCATCACGAAGGTCGAAGCAGAGAGATCTCTGAAACAACAACAACAGTTTCAATGGCCGCCACAGTCAAAACCGTCGTCTTCATCCTCATACTCGCGATCCTCTTCTCCTCCGCCGTATACGCGACGCTTCAGGCACCTTCGTCTTCTTCAGCTCCACAGATCCTGACCTGTACGGAGGAGCTCGTCATGTTCTCTCCTTGTCTTCCTTACGTCTCCGCTCCACCGAACAACATCTCAGAGACTCCGAATCCTATTTGCTGCTCCGTTTTCACCTCGTCGATTCATTCCAGCGCCGGGAACTGCCTCTGTTATCTTCTCCGGCAGCCGATGATCCTTGGATTCCCGTTGGATCGATCTAGATTGATTTCTCTTTCTCAGATCTGTACCGATCGGAGCTCCGACGAATCTTTCGAGTCTCGCTGCTCGCCATCAGGTTTAATTTCGAATCCCTTCTATTCCGATTGAATCGAATCGTACATGTGTGAGTGATTTTTAGGGATTTGATCTGTGGTGTGGTGCAGAGTCGCCGGAGCTTCCGCCGCTTCAGAGTATCCAGTTCACTAATCCGTTTGTTCCCGGTGAGAAACGGATCATTCCGATGGATTCTGTTAAGTTTCGTTGATATGAGACTGAGCTTCGTTTATTTCATAATATCTGCAGGTAATGGAGGATCCGCTTCTCCTCAATCGGTCGGCTTAGCACCGGAAATCTCACCAAGCTCCGATCAATTCTCACCGGAAACAGCTGCTGTAACACCACCACCACCACCGGCTCCACAATACATCTCTAGCAGCTCTCCAAAGATCAGAAACTTCTGGTCTCTATCAACCATCATCATGACTCTGGCCACTTCTATCCTCCTCACACGCATCTGTATGGTTTGAAGCTCTCTGTGCTTGCTTGCTTGCTTACACTGCTTAGGTTTACTTCATTGATACATAGATTTTACCATTGGGCTGTAGTTAAAAATCTTTCTACTGTTGAGTATGTTCAGCTGCTTTACTGTTACTATTAGCGAGGCTGTGTGTCATCTGTGAGTAGTGTTTCCTTGAACAAAGATGATATAGTGGAAGAAGATGTTTAGGTTTTACATTTCATTACTTTTTGCTTCATATTATACGCAAGAAAAAGAGAAGGTTCATTTCAAAGTTCAACGGACACATGCATATCATCATCATTATCTAGCAACTTTTAATATCCAGGGAGCTTGAAAGTTCAACAGAGAAGTAAATATGAGCTCTGAGTAATAACATAAACGTCTAATAAACCCAATAAAAAAACAACTCAGACAGCAGCGGTGGTGACGTCTTGTACAGACAGACGCCAACCATACTCACGGGCTCCGTCCTTGTCGACAATCTTTATCACAAAGTTAGGTGGCGCAATGACCAGCCTTGACCTGATCTCGAGTATGCATTTGTCGACCAATTCAATGGCTTCTTCAACAGTCATGTCGCTGCGGTAGTGTCTGTCCATTGTAGATAGAGAGAAGTATGAGCCGTAACCGAATGCTCCCTTATCAACCTTGTGAAGGGTTGCAATGTAGTCAATGTAGTATAGAGATGCGCCGGCTTCTTTGTCGTATCCAGCCATTAGGATGTTCACTGAATACGGATTCTGGAATCAAACAGAACAGACAGCAATGAGAAATCTCGAAATGTTTTAAGTGTAAGCAGTCATAAACAACCGAGAGAAGCCACATAATTAATCAGATCTTTAACAATCTATATAGCAAAGGCTTCATGGGTAGCCATGGAATTAATCAGATCATTTAACAATCTATATAGCAAAAGCTTCATGGGTTACCCCAATATCCATACTGTCTAAAAGTTGGAAGATTAACACAAAATGGGTAAAAATAATCACGTATCAGTTAGCCTTGAGTATCAGATTTTCATAATCAAGTCACGGAAGTCAGAGTAACCTTGATAGGTAGCACAAAATTTCCTAGTCCTGTTACTCCTGTATATTCGTATCAAGCTTAGCATAACAAAACTCTCAGGCTTTCTAAATTTTTGCATCATATTTCTAAATTTCATAACTTCAGCCAACTCAAAGAGAAACTTTTGTAACATCCAAACGCATAATAATGCAACAAAGTGTAGAACAGTCTCAAAATCATTCTAAACTACCTTGAAGATTCTAAAGGGCCACACTATGTCTAGATAATGAACAACATTAGGTAAAATTTCCAACGGCATTTAGTTACTCTGAGGTAATGAAAATCGTAATGGGAGAACAAAAGTTCAGCTAACTTCAGCTTGTCATGGTTATAAAATCTCAGAACTACTTGTATCAACAATGGTTTTACAGCACCACACAAGAGGAACTAAAAAAGCCAAGGGGTTAAGCTCATCAGCTAGTATCAAGTATCAAGTATCAAACACCTTAATACTATCAATACCACAGTATAACAGAGGAAACCTACAACCAAATTTAGATAAAACCTAAAGAAGAAGACATAATTTAACTTGGACACTAAAGTCTAAAACCAAGAATAAGCACCAAGTAGTTTACTCGCACAATCGATTAATCTACTGATCTCACTATTTCATAAAAGCATCTAAAGCAAAGAGATTAGAAACCCTTTAAATCCCCAAATCTCAAATAAAAATCCCAAAATTCTGAAAAAATTGAAAACCCTAGAGAGAGCTGACCTTTCTCAAAGCAGTAGCGAGCTCTCCACGAGTGAAGTTAGCAGCAGCAGAAGTAGTCAAAGGGAGCCCATTACGAAACTGATACAGTGACACATTCTTCTGAACATACTCCGTAAACTGAACCCTATAAAGTCCCAAAAACACACAAAATCAAATCCTTGTTACCCAACTAATCACACATAGAGAGAAATGGATGAGGTTTATTTTTACCGGTCACCAGGCTCGCCACTAGCAGCGATGAGCTTGTGAGAGTCAAGAACCATGATCTTGTCTTCGTTGTTCTTATGGAGAAGGATACTATGAACTGCCGAAGTATCCGCCGCCACGATTGCGAATCCATTCCCAACTAGACCAAATACGCACTCCATACCTTCAGATCTGTTTCTTCTCAGACGACCAAACAAATTTCTCAGTTACTTTTTTTTCCGATTGATTCGTTTTTTCCGGTCGCTGGGTAGCTTATAGATGATCAAAGCGACTTGCCGAACAAGATGGGTTGATTTGCGTAATTCTATAAGATAGTCAAGGGTATTTTCGACAACTTACGTTACAATTAGGACTTATGTCTGAAATTTCTATTTATTAAAGTAGGAGGGTGTAAGTTAAAGTAATAGGAAAAATCCAGGGGTTGATTTGTAAATAAAAAAGGAACCTCTCGTTTTCTTCTCTCTCCCGCTTCTTGCTGAGTCGCCGACCCCTCTGAGAAGAATAAGGTCTAACAATGGAACTCTGAGATTGTTTCCCTTCAGTTTCTAAATTATAAAAAGATTATTTGATTTAATTTCTCTTTTTCGCTTGTCTCCTCCTCGATTGAAATCAAAAGGAGTTTAATTTATGTATCAAAGCAAATGAAAGATGTGGTGATTCTACTTGAGCTGTATTGATCATGATGAGCAAAGGGTAAAGGAAAGAGTTCTGTTCTTCGTTTTTAATAGCTACGAATTTTTTAAGAAATGGCGTATTCTGCTGTTGTTGGGTTTCGAAAGGTTTCAGCTTTGGGGATTGCTCGTGTTCTTCAAGGTTGGGTCTTCATCAATACCCCTTTATGCTCTGTTTTTTTTCTCTTTCAAGTTTAGTTTTTTAGGAATTACTGGGAATTTACATAGTTTGAGTCCAGTTTGTAAGTGATCTTAGAAATGGATGACTAGTAAAAGTTTGAAACTTTTAAATTGGGAATTCGCTAGTATATGAACTTTATGAGCTCTGACTACAGTCGTTTCTGTGTAATTTTTTTGAAGAAGATTAGATTCGTTATGTTTGTATCTTATTCTGGCTTCGTGCTGGCTAATATTTTCAGCTGATAAGGGAAGTTTGTGGCGGTTTCAATTGGAAACTGAGTTTGGTGAGGTTTTGAGATTAGGTTTATTGACTAGGAACTACAAAAAGAACTCTGGACCCCCAAAGTTCGACTTCACAGGGACGGAAGCTACCTCAAAGTTCGATTTCACTGATCTCACGTAAGACCAATACTTCTTGTAGGTTCATTGTTTGATAAGACTATGTTAGCTCCCTAATAGCAATGAATCGTGATTCTTGTTGCAGTTTCATTGTTTAGATATTAGCTATGCTTTGTTGTGGAGATACAATTAGTATTAATGCCACAACCTTGAAATTTCAGCTGTCCTCATACATGGTATCCAATTGCTCGGAAGAAGAAGCGTAAGGTCATTCTACATGTTGGCCCGACAAACAGCGGGAAGACATATAGTGCCCTTAAGCACCTTGAGAAGAGTTCTTCAGGTATGCCTTAGAAGGTGACTACTTAACCTTTTGTTTTTTTTGGAAAGCCATTTGTTGAACTGTTTATGATTTGCTTCTTTCACTTGAAGGTGTATATTGCGGTCCGTTAAGGTTGTTGGCATGGGAGGTAGCTAAACGTTTAAACAAAGCAAATGTTCCATGTGATTTGATCACGGGACAAGAGAAAGAGTTAAAGGAAGGGGCAACACACAAAGCTGTGACTGTTGAAATGGCTGATGTTTCATCTGTTTACGATTGTGCCATCATTGACGAAATTCAGGCTAGTCTTGCTTAACCTTGGCTGAAGAAATTGAAAATAGCTGTTTGTTTTCTTATTCTTCTCCTTTATTTTCCCTGATTTCAGATGGTGGGATGTACACAAAGGGGATTTGCATTTACTCGTGCTCTACTTGGAATCGCGGCGGATGAGCTACATTTATGTGGCGATCCTGCTGTCGTACCTCTTGTTGAAGATATACTGAAAGTGACTGGAGATGATGTCGAGGTATCATGTTTCTTCGAGCTAGAGTCCCTTTTTCTTGTCTAATCCTTTCTTATCCATACAAAAATACTGTGATAGTTTTAAGACACCATTGATGTAATCATGACCTCTTGATTTCTTATATTTTGTATTAAGGTTCATACATATGAGAGGCTTTCACCATTAGTCCCTTTGAAGGAGCCTGTTTCATCAGTTTCCAGTATTAAAACTGGGGATTGTCTTGTCACCTTTTCCCGGAAAGATATATATGCATATAAGGTTAGCACTTATTTATCTTGTTTTGCATTTTTCTGCTTGAGTTTGCTGCCAGAAAGAAAAAGAACATTTTGGCATCATACTAAATGCATAAAAAGCTCTATCCACTACGCATCATGAGTATTGAATATTATTCTGGTGCCTTAATATACATATTCTTTACTCTTAATCTTCATCCTTTGTACCTTCCGTAGAAAATAATTGAACGTGCGGGGAACCATCTTTGCTCTGTGGTTTATGGTTCATTGCCTCCCGAGACTCGCACGGCACAGGTTTGAATTCCTTACTGTTTTGGCTCTAGACTTAACTCGATGGTCTAAGAATTATCTCTTTTGTTTCCCCAAATGAAATGCTTTAAAATCTGCAGGCAACAAGGTTTAACGACGAGACCAATGACTTTGATGTTCTTGTTGCCAGTGATGCGATTGGCATGGGTCTTAATTTGAATATTTCAAGGATTATCTTCTCAACCCTTCAAAAATTTGATGGTACCGGGACCAGAGACCTAACAGTATCTGAGATTAAACAAATTGCAGGTATATTTCAACAAATTTACCTATTAAAACTAGAAGAGTGATGGTATGTCCTTTGTAATGTTCTCATTGTCCT
The DNA here is from genome assembly GCF_000633955.1 of Camelina sativa. Taxonomy (NCBI): domain Eukaryota; kingdom Viridiplantae; phylum Streptophyta; class Magnoliopsida; order Brassicales; family Brassicaceae; genus Camelina; species Camelina sativa. The sequence goes on from NC_025696.1 coordinate 18,799,957, forward strand.
GCGTAGGGAGAGCTGGCCGATTCCAGTCAAAGTTCCCTATTGGTGAAGTAACTTGTTTGCGCAAAGAAGATCTTCCGTTGCTCCACGCGTCTCTCAAGTCTCCTTCACCTCTTCTTGAGGTAATTTTATAGCATTAAGTTAGTTCTCTACATCTTTTTTCCTTCTCGTCTAAGTTTGCCTAAAACTTCTATCATGCAGCGTGCTGGACTATTTCCAACATTTGACCTCCTGTGTAGGTATTCCCTAGCACACCCCAAACACGGGTTGTACCAGATATTGGTAAGATATAGTTTTTTACTTTTGTTATTTTTGGTTCTTTTGAGTGGATCTGAAAATCATGGCTCATTAATTTGGCAGGAACACTTTGTGGAAAATGCTAAGCTGTCTTCAAACTACTTCATCTCTAATGTTGAAGACATGATGGTAAAGTCCAGCTATGATGTAGTTTTGTTCAGGCATCAGAAAGAGATTGTTTTATTAACACAATATCCTAGTCTTAATTTTCAGAAAGTTGCCGCTATTGTTGATGAATTACCCCTCGGATTGCAAGAGAAATACCTTTTTGTGGTTAGGTAAATACCAAAAATAACAAATTTTCGTCTTTTCTTGTTTTCTGCATCCAAGAAAATTCAATCAAATACAACCTATAACTGATCTAACGTTACTTGTGTGCAGTCCAGTTGATGTGAATGACGAAATTTCAGGTCAGGGACTTGCACAGGTAAAAACCGTAGACCTCTTATCATTTTTCTTTTGAGTGATCGACAGTGGCATCGTTTTGTGCAAAACAATTGTTCATTTTTACTTTTTTCTCTACGTACATCAGTTTGCTCAAAACTTCTCAAAGGCAGGCGTTGTGAGACTGCGGGAGATACTTGCACCCGACAGAGTTAAGGTTCCCAAAACACCAACAGAACTCAAGGAACTTGAATCCATTCACAAGGTAACATCTCTCTTGTTCATTAACCAAAATCAAGAGAAAAGTTTGGATTTGTTTAGTTTAACTAGATGACGATTGAACAGGTTTTGGATCTGTACGTTTGGTTAAGCTTAAGGCTAGAGGATTCTTTTCCTGACCGCGAAGTAGCAACTTCGCAAAAGTCAATCTGCAATTTGTAAGTAGCTAATGTTAGCAAAATGGCATTATTTTTTCCTCTGCTTTGCTCCACTTTTTGATCCAAAGTAACACTGAATTGTACAGATTGATTGAGCAATTCTTAGAGGGAAATAGATTAAACTCTTCTGCCCGCGTCTCACGACATCTAAGGCGACAAAAATTCTGAGAATACACTTCAAGCGTGGTTCGACGATTTTCTTGTTCTGTTCGTTGGTTTGGTCACTAAGGAAAAATTGAAGACAAGTGACTGTACCACAAGATCTTAGCACTACTTGATAATTGTTATTTAACGGTAGATAAACCATTTGATTTATTTGTTTATTTTATCACTTCGTTGAAGCAATGACATGCTTTGAGATGTAAGAGATATAACGCATGCATTCCATAATATTGTTTTTATTTATATAGTCATGCTGTAACATGAATCAGTTCATTTTGTTGAATTAAATGAAAAATAATTTTTCTCTCACATTTTCTTAACAAAAAATTCTTTCGTTTGTGACATTTTGGTTATTTTGTACGTAATAAGACAATAACTAGGACACAAGTTTTAGTTTTGTTTTGCCTAAGAGTAGTGGTTAAACTGTCATGTTTTTGGATTAAGAACTTCCCATCTGCTATTTTCAAATTCTTATGAGAATTCAAAAACATATTCTTTGGTTTTACATCACGTTGCACAATCTTTTATGAGTGCTAATAACTTAGCCGCAACAATTATTACAATAAGAGGTTTTCTTGTACAAATTTTGAAAAAGAGCAGTGTGTAAGATGACTAATTAATCTATCTTAACATTTTTGAAGTACATTATTGTGTCATCTTCTCTTATCTTTGTATCCAAACAAGTCCCAACTAAATTCTCTACAATCTTTACAACCAAATACAATCATTTCCTTATTTGATAATATTAATTTCCTAAAATCTATCTACCTAATTTAAAGCAATATGTTATATTAAAATAGAATTCTCCTTTCAATTTTATTTAATCTTATATTTAATTATTTGAATTACTATTTAATACATAAAATTAATTAAATTTTAGATTTGTTTTTCAACATATGATGTGATTTGAATTTTTATAAATGGATATATATTTTAAAAATTCTTTTAGGGTTTTTGTAACCAAACAAATATTTCCAGATATATATTATTTTACATTTGAGTTATTTTAATATATAATGAATATTTACAATGAAAAGTTAAAATAACACGTAATGAAATTATATTATGCGAATGATTTGGATCAATATAAATATAAATTTAATTATCACTAATTTGGTATTACACAGATAATTTATCATTTCATTATTTTGTTAACATTATCAATATTAGAATATTAGATATATTGAATTGAGTAATTTATGATAATGTAGAGAACAAATTATTTTGCGGTAAACTGTGGGTTAAATTCTATAATTAGCAGTCAAATACAATTATATAAACTTACACTAAACAAAACTAACACATAAATATAATTTAAATTTTGATTTATTTGTTATAAATATTTGAATTAATTTATTCAGAATGCACAAGGTTATTGATTTATAAAACAAACAAAAAAATAAAAGAAATGGACCCGTGGTGTACCACGGGGTAAATCCTAATGAGAGATTATTGTTAAACTGTCATTTGTGTTCGTCAGGAGTACCTGAACTGTGTTTCTGTTTTTAATAAAAAAACCGACCGACAGTGACTCTAAAAAAAGTAGTTATAAACCTGATGTGAAACCAATCAATCTACATAAGGAAATAGTTGATTTTTTGTGAATATATATAAAAATAATAGATATATCTATCCAAGATTTATATGATTAAGTAAAAAATTTACCAATTTTTTCTTTACAAAATACACAAATTTTTGTTTTGCTTGTATGAGTCGTCAACAACAAAAAATAAATACTTAAATTTTAGATTAATTTTTCGTCAAATTTTAGGTAATGATATTTCTAGTTTATTAATTTATTTATTCACAAATTTTTAATTAGATTTTTCGTAAGTTAAACAAAAAACCAAAATTGAACTCATAAATTTTGTATAGTGAAATGCAAGATGAGTGGTTGATCAGTTGGTGCATAAAAAATAAAAAATTAGAGCAAAAGAAAGAATGATAGCAATACCAAAACTAGTTAAACGTGGTAAAAATTAGCGGTAAGAGATAGTTATACATAAAATTTCAAACCTTATCTAAACTGCCCCTAATACGTGTGTAGCTTATAAATACTTATACAAGTTAGCTTGATACGTGTGTAAAATCTTTGATATATCTTATAAACCTTGTAAATTCAAAACAAGATGATATTGCTTTCTAACAAAACTCTCTATTTATATAATTTCTAAACAGTTTCAAGACAATGAAGCGACGAATTTGATTCTTACATGATTGAAATTGATTATACAAATTAAAAGAAGTTCTATGGAAACTACTTATTATTCAGAAATGACATAAGCTTACCATTTTCAAGCTGTGTCTACACCAAACACTCGCGTACGTAAATAGCTTTTTTAATCATTTATTATTAGTAAATAATTATTGTATTGATAGCTAACATTTTAAAAAAGAATTAAGATTACAAATGACACTCATAGGGATTCTCTCTTTGACAACTGCAGTAATGTTCGTCCTTAGATGTATTGGGACCTCTTTCTACATCATTACAGAAACATTGAAGAACACGTTGTTTTATCTTGGATTCCACTTTTTTGAAGCAATCCTTCTTTCCGTGAATACCACATTTTCCAGGAAATAGGATCTCATCCCAACAGTCTTGGGGAGGTGCTCCAGCTTCCGCATCTAATATGTATATAATCATTCAAAATTTAGCTTATATGGATATAAGAAATTAGTAATACATACGGTACCATAGTTTTATATTATGTCATCCTATTATCTACCTTCAACATGGCTTAGAATCAGAAACATAAAAACACAAGAAAACACCATCAAAGTAGTACACCTCCTCATGCTTCAAAACTGATATGTTATATTATCTTTTTATCTACCTCTCGTAATAAATATAATTTGTTGTTGTCACTTGAAAACTCTTGTACGTAGTATATATATACTAACCACAACAAAATAACTTTTCCGATAAATTTGACAAAAATAAGGTTGAGCCAAGTCAACTTGATCGGCAGAATCGGCTTCTCATTTTTAGAAACATAATTTTTTTACAAAAATTCACTTTTTTGTTTTTCGATTTTTAATTGGGTATTTATTTGTTTTGTTATTATGTAAATAATTTGTTTACGTCAATTAATCTGGATTTTGAGGTTTCAAAGGAATTGTGATCCCATCAAAACGTAAGAGGAAAACTTATCATTCTAACATTTCATTTTCCCCTCTCTAATTTCTTCTGTAAGTTCCACCTTTACTCTATAATTTTACCAGTAATACTCTCGTTTTTTTTTTGCTATAATCATGTTAAAGCTATATAATTTGATGAACTTGTGAAACCAGTTAATGATGAGTTGCTTTAGTAGTTAAGTTTTTGAGTGGAGTTTTTTAAAGCATTACATACAAACAAACCCAAACGACTCTAAACTTACGAATATATGGATGCATCATGCATGTGTAAATTAACAAAAAAAAAAAGTAGAACTTAAAGAAGGTAGGTTAATTACTTGATTAATTCGCGTTAGTAGAAAATATTCCCTCCAAAATAGAATTAAATTACATGATTTGTCCACCATCCTTACGGATGGATCATGGATGTTCATTTCATGGGGTCGAGAACTCCTAATCCTTTGAAGAATTTTTTATTAAAAAAAAAACAATGGCTAAATTCCCATCGTAACTTTTTTTTTTTTTTTGGTAGTAATGCCCATCCTAACTTGAATATTCACAAATCACAACGACGAAAATAAATAAATTAACAAATATTGTTAAAAGACATTTCTTGGAGAAAAGAAAAATGGCATTCAGTTAACACGTCAAGAAAAAACAAGACAAGACAACCAAATAGAGATATAGAAAAGGAATTTCAAGGTCCACGAGCCGGAGCAAAGCAGAAGCATCCCGGACTCTGATCTTCCGGTATCATTCCACCACCTTTAGTGGTATCAACTTCTTCAAGCATTTTCACCACGTCCTCCATCTCCGGCCGTTTCTGCGGATTCCCATCCCAACATGCTTTCATTATGCTCGCCAATGCAGTTGGACAGCATCTCGGTATCTCTGGTCTCAGATTCTTTTTGAAACCATAGGAAAAATGTTTCAGAATTTCACATTAATTACGTAAAGCACAAGGAAACTAGATAGGGTTTTCTTAGTTCAAAACTTACATGTAAGACAACCGCGGAAGAAACATCGACAAAGCTAAGATCAGGATAAGGCATATCGCAACAGTAGATTTCCCATAAACATATCCCAAAGCTGTAGACATCGCACCTTCTGTTGTATGGCTTACCGTCAATGACCTATAAGGAGAAACGCTGAGTTTTAATTCCATTCGGTTTTGAAAGCAGAGAAAGAAAATTTTAGTTTTACCTCAGGAGCCATGTATCCAAGAGTACCGGTTTCTCCTGTCATGTCTTTTGGATTAAGAGCTTCCACTCGTGCTACTCCAAAATCCGCTATTTTCAAATTCTTCTGAGCATCCAAAAGCATATTCTCAGTTTTCACATCCCGATGCACAATCTTCTCTGAGTGCAAATAGCTTAGCCTACAACAATATATAATAACAATAAGAGGTTTTGCTTGTACAAAATATTTGAAAAGTAGTAGTGACAGAAGACCGAATAATTACCCGCGGGCGAGATCAAGAGCTAGTTTGATAACTGCTTTAAAAGCGAGTTTCTTGCTCCTATGAGCAATCAAGTGTTGCTTCAATGTTCCACCAGAGAGATACTCCACAACCACACAGCACGCTTGTTGAGGCAACGAGTTTTTTGAATCAGCTGACGGTATTTTAAGATTTGTTGTTCCCATTGACGCTCCAACAAACTGTTCCATATTAATATTTCAATACTCACTCAATTTTATTTAAAAGTTGATTAACTAGTTACTAATTAACCAACCTTTGTGACATTTGGATGGTTGAGTTTGTGCCAAACAGTGACCTCTTGACGAAACAAAGCTCGGTTTGTAGCGGCCTTGGCAGTTGTTTCATACCCATCATCTTCCCAATCAAGCACCTTCACTGCCAATACTCAAACAACAACCAAACACAGTCACAATCTCTAATGGAAAAATAAGACAATCATGTTCAGGGTAAACGTATTGGATTATAATAATATTACCTGCAACAACTTGTCCATCATAAATGCCTTTGTAGACAGTACCATAAGTACCACGAGCAATAACATTACTTGTTTCCAACTTAGCCAAATCAATCTCCCATTCCTCCTTGGCTTTAGGATTCGCCTCAAGATTCCTCGACCAAACCCTACTCAGATGTTTCTCAAGCTGTCTATCTAAGCTCTTCAAATCAATCTTATCAGCTCGAAAGACCTTGTCTTTCTTGTTGTTACTCCCATCATCTTCTGACTTGTTCTCCATGTCTTATAGAATTCGAAACCAAATCTTTTTTTTTAACTAGGCAAATAAAATCACACAACTTTCGAAAACCAAGATTCTGACTCAAAGCTTCAATCTTTTAATCATCATCATCATCAAGAAATTAAGTATTGTTTTTTTTTTAGATTACTAGTGAATTGAAACCACACAGAAGTTTTGTTTTAAAAACAATCTTTAGATTTCTAGGTTAAACAAAGGGCAGCTTAACTATAAGAAACTATCAATCACAAGATCCTACACATGCTCTAACATTCAGGTTATGAAAAAACGTAAACCTTAAGAAAACGACTTGTGTTGTGTTACACCACAATGATCTTAATAATAATCTAATATAGCACAACGCAAGAATGATCAACTACTTATAAAAAAAACTCAATCAATGAAAAAAACAAAAGCAGAAGTCAGATGTGTCATCAAACTAGGACATGCAGAAAC
>NC_025696.1:18807328-18812104 GCF_000633955.1 Camelina sativa
AATGAAAAGCTTCTTTGACCTCATGTCTCCCTGGCTTGCTAGAAGTTGAAGATTCTTGAAGGCATGTTTTCCCCTTGTTTTTTTTTTTTTTTTTTTTTTTTTTTTTATTTTGGTATATGGATGAAAAGAGAGAATCTCAAACAAAAGAAAAGGACTTAGGAAACGACGGAAGAGAGATGGAGAGTGAAAGACGGAAGAGAAGCTGTTTCTTTCAGGCTGCTTTTAAGGATACAATTTTATTTTTATTTTTATTTTTAAGATAATACTAAGAAAAATCATCAAAATATATTTTTTAGTTTTGGGATTTATTATATTGAAAATACATAACACTAAGATTTATCTTTTCCTTTTTAAAGGCTAACAAAATTTTTAATCTTTTTTTTTTTTAAGAAAAAGAAAAAGAAATCTAATCTGATAACTTAAATCTTTTCCATCTAAAATCATATTCAAATACAGAATTAAGTATATAATAAAAAAATCTGTGGTAATCTCCTATATTTTTCCAAGTATATCGTGTATGATATCATAGTAAATATTTATCCACTATTTAATAATATAATTATCTATTGTATTTTTTATATATTTCTAAATATTTTCAGTTTTTGTGATATTTTAACCTTTTCTGCTAGAAATTATATCTACAGTTAAAAATACTAAAATTCGTATACATGTATTATTTAATGCATATTATATATATAATAAAACTTGGAGTTGGAAGGAAATAAAAATATCATGCAGATTGTAAATTTGCAGGTGGCAAATGCAAGCACAATTGTTATCAATGTCAAGGCTTGTCATAGACTACAAACTGAAATCTTAAGGCCCATTTATATGATGAAATTTTAGTCATTACGAGGATGACCCAAATTAAGACCCATATAACTCAAGCCAGAAAACTTCTGTAACCACTTTGTTGACAAAAAAAAAACTCAAGCCAGAAAACTTGTTTTTACTATTGGTCGGCTGGATAGATTCAAACTTCAAACTATACTTACAAACTAGCCATGAGTATTCGGTTAACTATTTTGTTTTGGTTCGGTTGGGCTCGGTTTTAGTTAGTACGGATATGATATAATATAATGACCAACCATTCAGATATTTTAGGAATTTCGGTTTGGCTCGATATGAATATCTGATAGATAAGAAATTTTATCGAGATTCCATAAATTTCCCATAACCCGTTTGAACAATTTCCGGATCCAAGTTATTTTTGAACACTTTCTATATAGTTGACAATCAAAACAAATATTGATTTGAAGGGGGCCGGTCCATCAAACTCAACCTTAAAAGTTAAAATATCTATTTTTGTGGTGCGCAACACACGTTTATACGTTGCATGACATGTACATGTCTACTAGTTACTAACCCACACTAGTTACTAACCCACAGTAAACCGTGGGCTGCACATTTTATTTTAAAAAAAGCTTAAAATAATTTTATCTGTTATTTTGTTATTCATAATTTTACACAGATTTGCTTGATCCCAAAGGTACAGAACCCTACTCGCATGTCAAACCTTTGGCCTATTAGTCTTTGTTTCTGTAATATACAAGATAGTGTCCAAAGTTTTATGTGAGCGTTTGAAACGGTTTTTGCCAAAGATAGTATCAGATACCCAGGGTGCTTTTGTTGCGGGTCGTCTTATCTCTGATAACATCCTCTTGGCACATGAACTTGTACATGCGCTCCAGACAAAATCAGGCTGTGATGAAGAGTTTTTAGCCATCAAGACTGATATGTCTAAAGCCTATGACCGAGTTGAGTGGAATTTTCTTGAGGAATTGCTTCTTAAGCTTGGTTTTGATATCAAGTGGGTTCAGTGGATTATGAGCTGTGTAAGATCAGTCACTTTCTCGGTTCTTCTCAATGGGAAGCAGTATGGATTTATTAAACAGAGCGGGGGATAAGACAGGGGGATCCATTATCACCATTTCTCTTTATTCTGTGTGCCGAGGCACTTGTCCATGTAATGAATAAGGCTGAACAGGAGGGTCGACTCACGGGATTACTTTCTCCGGTGTGCCCGTCGATCCAACACCTTCTTTTTGCTGATGATAGCATTTTCTTATGTCGAGCCAGTTTTGTCGGAATGTTCAACCTTGTTACAATGCGTGCGGCTCTATGGTGATGCATCTGGTCAAGAGATTAATTTTCAAAAGTCCTCAATAACCTTTGGGAAGAAGTTAGACCCTTACATGAGGAGAGTTATAGGTCTGTTTACGGGTATTGAGCAAGAGGGAGGTGCTGGAAAGTACTTAGGTCTCCCTGAATGTTTCAGTGGCTCCAAGAGGGATATGTTAGCATACATAACGGATCGGCTCACTTCAAGACTCAGTGGTTGGTTTGCGAAAACTCTTTCCTTGGGCGGCAAGGAAGTATTGCTGAAAGCAGTGGCGTTGGCTCTTCCGGTGTATGCAATGTCCTGTTTCAGGCTCTCGAAACATCAATGTAAGAAGATACAGAGTGTTATGGCCAATTTTTGGTGGAATGCAGTGGAAGAGAAACAGAAAATGCATTGGTTTCATGGGAAAAGATGTGTAAGTCAAAGGAACAGGGAGGCTTAGGATTCCGGGATATAGGCTGCTTTAATCAAGCTCTCCTTGCTAAGCAGGCTTGGCGTTTGTTGGATGTCCCGTCTTCGTTATTGGCGCGGGTTTACAAGGCAAGATACTTTCCGACAACATCGTTTATGGAGGCTACTCTTGGACCGCAACCCTCATATGCATGGATAATCATACTTTTTGGTAGGGAGTTGCTGGATAAGGGCCTCATGAAGTCTATTGGTAATGGTCAGGATACAAGTGTCTGGTTGGATAAATGGGTTTTTGATGATCTTCCAAGGAGACCGTGTAATAAGGAACAAATGCTCAACCTGAATCTTCGGGTTTCTGACCTTATAACCCCTCAAGGGGACTGGAATCTTCCGACCTTACAGGGTCTTTTCCTTCCTTGTGATGTAACCAAGATCGTTTCTTTCCCTCCTGATTGTCGTCTGCGAGACCGTATGGTGTGGGCATATTCTAATGATGGGGCCTATACGGTCAAAAGTGGGTACTCGTTGATATCTAAGGTTGCTACGGGATTGGATGGAGATACATACGGTTCATAGGTTTTGAATGAGCTGAAAATGAAAATATGGTCTCTAGAGACGGCTCCTAAGATTAAGTTGTTTTTTTGGCGGTCGCAGATTGCTTAAGAAGTCATGGTTTGCAGGTTAATCCGATATGTCAGATCTGTAGGGCTGGAGTTGAAACTGTGTCACATGTCTTATTTCTTTGTCCTTTTGCGACAAAGGTTTGGTCGGTTTCTACTCTACCATTGCCTATCCAAGGTTTTTCAGCATCTATTTCGGATAACATTGGTTATCTGTTGGGGTTACTCACCAAAACTGAGATACCAATGAATATACGGCTTGCTATACCTTGGTTCCTTTGGGAGATTTGGAAGGCACGTAATGCAGTGGTCTTCACTTCTAGGGCTCAGAATTCTAATGTTCTAATCGCAGGAGCCATGGCAGATGCAGAGGAATGGTTAAAACAGAACAGGATGCAGAATCAGGAACAAGTCTATGCTCTGCGTGGTGATAGAGCTCTGGTGTTATCAAAGCGATGGACTAGACCGGCAGTTGGTACGCTGAAGTGTAATATCAATGCTTCGTGGGTTAATAGTCAGTCCTACGTGGGTGGANTTATGGAGGCTACTCTTGGACCGCAACCCTCATATGCATGGATAATCATACTTTTTGGTAGGGAGTTGCTGGATAAGGGCCTCATGAAGTCTATTGGTAATGGTCAGGATACAAGTGTCTGGTTGGATAAATGGGTTTTTGATGATCTTCCAAGGAGACCGTGTAATAAGGAACAAATGCTCAACCTGAATCTTCGGGTTTCTGACCTTATAACCCCTCAAGGGGACTGGAATCTTCCGACCTTACAGGGTCTTTTCCTTCCTTGTGATGTAACCAAGATCGTTTCTTTCCCTCCTGATTGTCGTCTGCGAGACCGTATGGTGTGGGCATATTCTAATGATGGGGCCTATACGGTCAAAAGTGGGTACTCGTTGATATCTAAGGTTGCTACGGGATTGGATGGAGATACATACGGTTCATAGGTTTTGAATGAGCTGAAAATGAAAATATGGTCTCTAGAGACGGCTCCTAAGATTAAGTTGTTTTTTTGGCGGTCGCAGATTGCTTAAGAAGTCATGGTTTGCAGGTTAATCCGATATGTCAGATCTGTAGGGCTGGAGTTGAAACTGTGTCACATGTCTTATTTCTTTGTCCTTTTGCGACAAAGGTTTGGTCGGTTTCTACTCTACCATTGCCTATCCAAGGTTTTTCAGCATCTATTTCGGATAACATTGGTTATCTGTTGGGGTTACTCACCAAAACTGAGATACCAATGAATATACGGCTTGCTATACCTTGGTTCCTTTGGGAGATTTGGAAGGCACGTAATGCAGTGGTCTTCACTTCTAGGGCTCAGAATTCTAATGTTCTAATCGCAGGAGCCATGGCAGATGCAGAGGAATGGTTAAAACAGAACAGGATGCAGAATCAGGAACAAGTCTATGCTCTGCGTGGTGATAGAGCTCTGGTGTTATCAAAGCGATGGACTAGACCGGCAGTTGGTACGCTGAAGTGTAATATCAATGCTTCGTGGGTTAATAGTCAGTCCTACGTGGGTGGAGCTTGGTTACTTCGTAATCATGCTGGTGATGTTATGTTCCATTCCCGTAATGCATTCTTACCGACAGTGAATCGCATTGCTGCTGAAC